>NW_010561382.1:52977-85400 GCF_000687285.1 Phaethon lepturus | reverse complement strand
TTCCCTACAAAAGGTATGAACACTGACACCTGAAGCTGATAATACCACTAACCAGGTACAAACAAAATTTTAAGTTCACTAAATATAATATATATTCTTTTTGCTTTTAATAGCTTGATCACTTTCCTTATAATTCAATTTATTAAAATATTATATTGTCTTGATGTTTTGATGTTGTGTTGATATTATGCTGTGATTGCACACATAAATCGAGTTTTTATTTATATATATTTGCGCATAACATTTCTAATTTAATCAATAGAGGTTTTGCATATATATTGCATATATTTGCATATATATTTTTGTATATACACATACACTAGAATATTATTTTAAGTGCTGTCATCTCCATTAATTTGTACTTATTTGGGGAAAAAAGTGCATTCACTGGTTCTGTTTTTGCAAAACTGATGTAGCAATTGAGATTTTTTTAAAAGGTGCTCCATTGAATATTAATACCGGAAAGTGAAAGTACAAGAACTGTGAACATATCCTATGATACAGTGAACACAGTAGTAAGGATTAGATCAACAAACTCTCTTTTATATTCTAAATCACTGGTACAGGAACATTATCAGTTTCTTGAGTTTAATGATGTAAACACATCAATGACAATACTGTAACAGTGTCAGGGGTTAATTGCATGCTTATTCTCCTTCCTAAAACAGAAATGTTTACTAGTTCTTTGTTTGTTGTGAGGTGGGGCTTTTGGGGGGGATGAGGGGATAGATACTACATTTCCTAAGTTTGTAAGGATTTACAGGTTGCTCCAGTGAAAAGAATGAGAAAACAAGTTTTAACGAGACAAAATGGGAGGGTCTCAGTCTCGTGCGGATACAGAAAACTCACAACATGTTCACACAGATTTGTTCAGGGCAGCTATTTGATGGTAAAGGTCCTACTTACAATCCACTTTCCTCATCAAATTGTCAGGCCTGTATTTGCAGATGTCACCTTGTGAGAATACCACAATGTAGAATTCTTATGGGACAATTAATCAACACATTTCAATGTAATTAGTCATTGCAATATGACATATTAATGTATATTTATAATTGAAGTACTTGAACTACTGTCAGGTCAAGGCATGTCATCTACGATTTTTCAAACCATTCATAAGTCCCAAAAATGACCGTAGAAATTTGTTACTGAGTAGCAAAAAAATTATGATAATCAAGAAAAACTTTGTTAAGATCAAAAATGAAAATCATAATATAATGTGATTTTTCAGGCTTTAAAACTATTCAGCATCCGTTATGGTTATTCATTGTCACTAATTTAATTGAAGTTCCAAAGCAAAACATAACAAGAAGTTTGTCCCAGTCATTGCTGAGAAGGATAAAACAGCTACGTAAAGAATCAATGTGTATAGTATTTTAAGATTAACAATGTAGGAATCACTAATAAAATGTCAGCATTTGCCAACAATTTTCACAGTTACCGGATACTTCAGTTATTTGTCATTCTAAATAAGAAAAAAAAAAAAAGACTTCTTATACTTGTTAGTAAATATTGACATCTTTATTGATGACTATGGACAAAATCTTGCGCCTCTGAAGGTCAATAGAAATCACTTCTGTTAAGTTCAGTGAGGCAAGATTTTCACTCCATGTATGTGATATTTCACATAAGAGACAAAATAAATTACTTCAGACTATGAAGTCCAAAACCTGAATAATATTTTTTGTGTGATGAATGAAACATATAACAGATAAAATAGAAAAATGTTGACTAGGAAAATCACCAGTTTTCATGCAGTACAACTACAAGGGAAGATTAGTAAGTTGTGAGTAGTGAGAATTCACCATTAAACAGCATCCTGGAAAATAATAACCCAGAAACGCATTTGATGATTCCGTAAACAAAAGAAATCTTACTAGAATCACATGCCTGAGAATCTTTAAAGGAAAGGTACAGGCACCATTTGTATCTCTTGATCAAAATGCTGTTTCTATGTTCTTGTTCTGTAGATAAAAATAATATTTCACTCTATTTTTTAACAGTATTAATATAAAAGATACAGTCTGAAGTTAAGTCATGCAACTGGTCATAAAAAACCCCTTTTTATTAGGATGCTTTTTTTTTCTTTTACTATTTTCTACTTTTCTCTCTTGACTCTTGCTTTCTATTCAGAATTGTGTTGCTAGGACATGCTTTCACTCAATTTTTATGAAAAGAAATATTGCCACTGTAATCTGTCCCTGAGAAAGAAAAAAAATCAACATTATTTCCGTACAACTCTCACTTGAACTTGGGGACTTGTATTACACATTTGGCAGCAGAGCTGTAACAGATGCCATGTGTAAGGTCTTGAACCTCAAATTTTGGAATTCATGCTTTTCCAAAACAATAAAACGTTTGGTTTGTCACTACAGTTTCATACAGAGACTCTTTTTAGCCAGTATTTCAAGCAATAAACTAGATATTCTTTTTTATTTTGACATCCATCATCTTCATGTAAATCATCTGCAGTCTGTTCTTAAATAGTTCTGTGCTGTAAATTTGAATCCACTTCAAGCTTGTATTGATCTTTTTACACATTTATTCCCAGGAACAATATTGAAACATGCTGGAATTTCATGTTACAGCACATAATAAAGGTTTGAAAGGCCTCAGATCTCCTATCAGCTCTTCGGTTTTAAGTGTATATTTTACTAACCTGCATTCTGGTGTGTTTCCTACTTTATGTGAACTTTGGAGATAGGCCACAGCACTAATTGAAACTGCAGTTTTACCATCTGGGCCTGATTTGTTCAGAAGTATAGGCACAATTAAACTGTTAAGAGTATGAGAGAGAAGCTCAAAGGTTAATTTGTGCCAAGGAGTGGAGGCTGGTCAGAGAGCTCACCGGCTGGGTTGCCCCTATTTCATCCCTCTGTACCTTCAAGAGAGAGTCTCAAATTCATTGAGAGGTAGGAATTTACACAGGCTAAAATGCTCCTTTCATGACTCCTTCCTCTCGTCTCCAGTTAGCTGTATTCAAAAGAGGTATCAAGCGTGTGGTCAGCTCTTATTCTGAAGTCCTCTACTCTTACCAAGATATTTTTATAGAAGCCCAAGCTGCTTATTACCCACCTCTTAATGTACCTTTGTACATCTCAGGTTATGGTTCTGTAACTCAGGAGAGTTTTCTATGCAGAAGAATATTTATTTAATATTTATCACTCTGTGTACTAGGTCATTCTTAAACACTTCTGAGTCTGCATCTAAGTGAAGTACAGGTACATTTCTCTAAACAGACAAATGCTTTCTCTCATGGTTTCCAGAGCTACTGGGCTACCATAGTGCTCTTCTTTTCACTTTTAAAAAAACTCCTTTAAATGAAAACTGTCTACCTAATACCTGGCAAGACAGGTTTAACATCAGAATTCATCCTCAGGGGAATAGCTCCAGTAGAAAGATCATAGCAGCCAAAGTCTTGGTAGAAATTGTAGCTTCTTGAGCAATATTAAGAAAACCACTACTACTCATAGTTTATTTGATCTTGGCCTGTTATTCATCATGTGTTTCTGCTGTTTCAGCGTCTAGTCTCAAACATATTGTAAGCAGAGTTTGAATGAATTGGATATATTTGCTTGAAGAGAAGTTTTGCCAGCTTGTTTTCATACTGCAGCTGGGTCAAAATGTTTTGGCTTTCAAATAAGGGCTGAAGTATCCACAGATTCTCCAAACCACGTCCAACACAAAGCAACAGCTGCTGAGTTTATCTACTAAACCATGGAGCAAGTGGCAATTAAACCACCAAATTCCAGCCATTCAGCTGGAAAGTTAATGCACCAAAACTATCTTAGTATCCAAACAAAAGAGAATTATACTGGAAAGAACATTGATAACTTTGGCATGTTGAGTTTATTTGAAAGTAAGAAAAATCACAAGAGGCTTCATATTTCAACGAGGGTAGTTTTACAAATAGGAAACACTGGTTGTTCATGGCTCTGCATATTTTCAGTTACATTATCCTTTTTATTATTCTCAATCCCTAGTATTTTAAAAATAACTCAGCATTAATATTCTCAGCCAGAATTTCCCTGGAATTCATGTCCTGTTTTTAACATCAGAATAGCAGTCTGTTTTCAGAAGACTTCAGCAGATTGGATATCTAGCAATTTTGAAAAATCAGACCATAAAAACCTAGCCTATTATATCTTTGAGTCATTTCAAAATATCTTCCCAGAGGGTGACTCCAAGCATTGGAGAGCATTTCCAACCAATTGGAAAACTGTCCCAACCATTTCAGAAGACACTCATAAATACCTGGTGCTGACTTCTAGCATTACATTTCTCTAATTAGGGTAATAGTACAGTAGAGACTGACAGTGAAAAGGCTAAGCAAGCAACATGTTTAGTTATTTTTTTTAGTAGTTGGAGAAAAAATATTGGAAATAAAGTTCTTATAACTTTGCCATATAGCTACTGAAGTTGAGATTCGTACCACTTAACTTCGTCCACCTTAAGTATACCTATTTAGCTCCGGCTATAGGAGGTGAAGGAAGACCCACCATAGAATAAATACCTAACATAGACAGATGGTATAACCCACTCCTGAAAATATTTCTTTCCCTGTCTTGATTACAGAAGAATCCTGGTCTCTGAACTTATATTAGACATTTAATTTTTGGATGGATGGTGTCGAAGAAAATAAATTCTATATGCTGGTGGGCAGGTTGTCCCTTTCTGTGCTTTGCTTTCTTTGCCTGTTCACAAAAGTGTCATGGAGTCTACTGAATAAATGTTTTAAAATTACCTAAGATTCTTACATGAAAATTGTTACTTAGAGATTATTATTATTATTACACAATTATTGCACAATATTAGTACTATTACACTAAATTTACATTAGTGTAATGCTTTGTACTCTACATTACACAAAGGCAAACAGGTCTGAGCTGCCCAGAGGGAGTCACTGGATTGGGAATACTGTAATGCATGATAATGGACAGAGCTAAAAGACAAACACCTGACAGCATGCTGCAGACGTGTTTGTCCTCTGTACGGTGAGATGGCTACTGACCTTTCTATACCACTGTTTTTTTCCTACTATGCTCTTTTGTAGGAACTAGTTACATACATATGAGCACTAATGAAAAATGGTGACATTTCTGCTATACTCTCTTTTCCTAATCCTCATTTGACAAATTCAGGGTCCTCTCATTACTTTTTTTTTCCCCCAAAGCTCACACACAATGAGAAAATTATGGAGATCGGGGTATTTGAATGGAATAGGTTCTAGTGGTGGTTAACACAGAATAATGTGGAAATATAAGGGAAACTTTCTACTTTTATATTCAATTTCTGAATTTCTGTATCTGCTCCCTCTTAAGATTCATTGTGCCTTGAAAACAGCATTACTCTCACATCATTCCAACACCTCCACAGTCATAACTTAAAACATTAAAAATTAAATGGAAGAGGGAAGTGGAAGAAAGCGAGAGGAATGCATTGTATACATTCCCATTTCTTCAGGAAAATCTTAGCTAAGCCTTTTCAAAAAATCATATCCTTCTCTTAAAATGGAGAACTTTTCTATGCAAAGGAGTCATTCTGCCAGAGGAGATGTGCAATATTATACAACCTTTAGCTTCACTTGCTATGGTCAGCTGAAACTAAAAATTGCAAAAAGATAAAGTGCTCCATTAAATCCCTGTTTTATTGTATAAGTGCCCTTATGAAATTGTATGACTATACAATAGCATTATATCAGGCTAGAATTAAGGCTTACAACAGACGTTAAACCACAGCATTACAGTGACCAGATGTAAGGCTTATTTAAACCGGATTTCAGAGTGAAATATTTATGAACTGATTTAAATACTAATGAACAGACACTCCTACAGCTGTCACAGCTGCAGAATGATAAATGTGTTACATAGGAATATCTATGTCGTATAGCTGGCTATTTTTCAATAGTCATGGACACACGTTTCTTAATAATACAGGCAGAAGATGGGCAATGAACTAGGCAAGCGGAAAGACAGTTAAACAGTTTGAAAAGTCTCCTTCCCTTTTCCTTAGTGACTTTATTGGCTTCCTGAGTATTTTTCCACTGCTTCCCAATTCCCTTTTTTTGCCTCTTTCAGAAATTCACAATTCCATCTGTGGAGGTGTCAATACTGTCAACAGGACTTATTTCTAGTTTTGGTCAAGACTGCACTTTTCTTATCCACACTGTGTGAATGTTAGTTCACTCCCCTTGGGACTTCTTCCATCCAAGAGGAAACTGGCAGAGTGGACAGGAGAGACATCTACTAATTGCTAATGACAATTTTTGCTACTTCCAAGAGGGACAGTCCTCAAAAACCCCAGAAAATTTTGCACCTCTCCAGCACCCTGATAACCCTTCATAGTATGCCCCCACCTCTCTATACATACCTGGGATGTCATCCTAAAAGCATTTCTCTGTCACACCTCAATACTGCCTTACTCTTGTTGCTGGCACCTAGTTCTAAGAAACTTCAAGCCATAGTAATTATGCCTCAGGGTCAAAGGCAAGTCACCTGGGACACAGAATAGTCTCAAGTCTACTTTTTGTAAAGTTTTCAGGCAGCCAGTTTACACTGGAGAGTGTTAGGAATGAGACAGCCTGCCCCAGTTTTCTCTCAGATGCAGCGCACAAAGACAATATTGACATAGCAGTAGACCAGCAAGAACAACAGAAAGTATAGTACAACTGATCCAGCAGCTCTGCTGTAAATCTCATCTTTGATTATGTTCCACTGTGGCAGCAGTAGGTCAGTAAGGCCAAGTCTCCTCTTTGTCCTTTACTGGTTTTGCTCTTAATCTTACCACTCTAAGTAAATATGAAAGTGATTTTTTTTCAGCTGCAAAAGTAAGTAGATACATAAAATGTAACATTAAGGATAACCTCTATTATGTTAATAAAAAATGATTTAGGGAAAAATTTCACTTAAACTTAAGGTGGTTTTTTTTCTGCAGTTACCTTTTGAACGTTTCCTAGCTTCTAATTTAAGATCATTATTCTTGAATTATAAAATTAAAATTTTTTCTTTCAAAATAATGGAATCTAACTAAGGAATCAGTTAAATATTATAGCTACTGTTAAATGCTTCTTCAATTCTATGATGCATCCTAGTAATAAACACTAATGAATTGGTAAAAATCGCAAAGTGAGCAAAAAGTTTACAAAACATATGCATGATCTGTCAAAAGTGCTAGCAGACTAATTTAAAAATTTTCACACACACCTGGTGTCAATGACAATATACTTATGATTCTGAATAATTTATTTGTCATGTCTAGATCATTTCCATCATAAGTATAGCTACTTTATTAAATAATGAATATATGTAGTTAAGAACATCATGATGAGGATAATTCTTAGTGATAGATATACTTGATAAAGACTGTTAAGGAACCCAAGTGCCTTCCCAAGAGGAAGGTCATATCCTTGCTTAAAGAAGGGTTTAAAAATGTTTTAATTACTCAATTTGAAATATTGACCAAGGTGTTTTTATATTGATCATCACAGAGGTTTTGAAATACGTTTTCATAGTGCAGAGCACTGCACAAACTCTGTGCAGGTTGAGAGCGGTGTGACCTTTGAGCAAATATGTACTAAAGTCAAAATCTCCAACAGGATGGTTTGTCTTCAGCACTCTCTCACTTCTTAATCTTGTGAAATTAATTTTATTGTTTAATAGAAGAGAGTGGCCTATGATCAATAAAGTGCTGGTTTCATCTTAATTATTGATCCTTACTCAGTATAGAGTATTTCCAGGTTCCTATTAACTCTGCTAACCATCTTGGAAGAAGTTTGACATGCCTTAAAATTCTGCTAATCGCATAGGTTACATCAGTATCCTGAGAACATCCTTTGTTTAGACATTGTGGAAACGCTGCATTCTGTTGTCTCTTCAGTATATAGTATGAAAGCACTTTCTTTATGCTGAAGTTTTGCCTTTAGCAGTTTTTTATCTGTTGGTAAGCAAACACATCTTTGTGCAAAATGCAAATATCTGTATGCAAACATTTTAATGCCACTGTGTAACCATTTGCATGATTGCAAAATGGCTGTGGAATAATGTTTAATATTATTTTGGCTATTCCATTTGCAGGTGTGAATGAGTATGCAAGGGGCTAAGCAGTGGAAATACAGCATCTGATTCAGAAGCTCCCACACATAGAAATAGCTATTTTTATAAATCTTCATCTTACATACCAGTTATTCAATCTTTATGATACCTGTGTATTTAGTGAGTTCTTGTTAATTTGAGATTAACTTCTTTGATGTCATGAAGTGTTCTTGTAACCCATTTCAAATCAAAACTGCATGCAGACTCCTCTGAGCAAGTTGGTCACCGTCTCCTCTGTTAACCGCTGGAGGAAAAATAAATGTAGTGCTGGGAGAGATACTTTTGAATTTCTGTTGTTTTTAGGAAGAATGGTGAGGATTTCTTAAACAGTGTTGTAGGAGAAGGGAATAAGGTACAGTGTACCTTAGTGAAATGGGTCTATCTGAACAACAAAGATGGAAGGATACATCAAGAAGCCGAATGACTCAGCTAAAGCAATATGGGACGGAGGAACCAGACTTTAGAAATGGAAGAGTTTGAAGGATGTAAGAGAAGGAATGAAGGTAGGGAAATATGAGAAAAAATAAAGATAACTACTGAAGAACTAATTAACAAGACACTGAAGAAGCATGGAAAGAAGAAATAAGACATCCAGCTCCTCAAAGATCAAGGGATGCTTCAGTGGAAGCCGCTCAGGCTGAAGTGCTCCACTGTCTTTTTATTGCTTTATCTGTGAAGTATACCAAAGCTTTTCATAGTCCATGCCGAACAGTGTGTCTTTTGGCACTGACCACCATCACAAATATCCATTTAGCACCCTCAAGGAAAACACCTCATCTTGTATATAGGACATTCACATTCCTGTTTCTGTACCAGTCTTTGAGACGAGCTGCCCTCTATCACCCACTTTGTTCCAATTGGGTGTCAAGCAAGAGAGTGGTGTGGTGCAGCAAGAGAGACTTCAAGGAGCTTTCAACAGAGGAATGAGAAAACCTGTCACCACTGAATCAGGGTCTTGATGCTTGCGGTAGAACTATCAGGCTGTCTTACATTTTTCGTGGTACTCAACTTCATGGCAGTCAGTTAACAGCACAGTGAGAATAAAGCTGAATTGCAGGTACAATCCTTTCTAAAATCAGGCACACGCTGTCACAGTGGATTCATATCACCATACAGTGGTAGAATTGCATTGTCATTGCATGTAGGCAGCAGTTGGCCTGTTCATTTCATGGCAGAAATGGCCACTTTTAGTTATGTGAGACCTATGTAGAAGTTGGACACTTCAGATAGCCAGAGAAATGTAGCAAGCTTTTCATTAGCAAATCTGTGTTAGCCACTGCCTGAAAGAAGACATGAAGGTCCACGTGTTAGTTGGCTCACTTCCATCTGGTTGTCACCTAAGTGTTCGGACAACTTTCACTGCTTTCCACAGAAATACAGTGCCAAGCTGTGCTGAAATCATTGAAGTACATCCACAGTATCCACTAGAGAGGTCCATAATTGTTACGGGTTTAAGGGGCATGTAAGTTATCAGCAATTATGAATGGACAATTTACATAGAGCAACATCAACTCTGGGGCTTTTTGAAAGAATGAGATATGTTCTGAAAATTTATTCAATTCCTTGTAAGTCATGCTGTCACCTAATTCTGATTCAGTGATAGATGGCTGTCAAGGCAATTCAGTGGAAATATATCTTGAAAAGGAATTGTCACATGTAAGGCCATCTGCAGCTACACTGTTAGTATCACCTCCCTTTCCACATCCAAAACTATTTTCACCTATTCATGCTTATTAATGTGAACCTCAAGTCCTCTTTACCACCTTTTTTACATCTCTCTCTCTCCTGTTTCACATATATTACTCTGGTGTTCTATTTTCCTTTCTAAAATTATTCTGTTTCTATAACTATATGTCACAGCTTGGCCATCACAACTCGTTTTGACTGTCTTAAAGGCCTAATATAGACTCCATCTCTTAAGTGTCTTCATGCCCTATAATCAAGTCCTACTGTGCCATTTCACATACACACACACACACACCCCCCTCCCAGCTTTTTGACATATGTTTAATTGTTATTTCCTTTTCTGCAGGGACTATGGACAAATTTCAGATTTAGCAGATGCTCCTTATCCAGGGGAAAAGACCTAGACAGATTAAAACTCACATTCCAAAACAAAACACTGCACTGCAGCAAGGAATTCTATTGATCAGGTGTTTCATATTCGGCTCTTTTAACTATTAACTCTTTATAAATTAAATATATAAAACTGTCATAAGTATGTACAAGATTGTCTCCAGGTCACTGGGGAATAAATATTTATCCTTCACCAAGTTACTAGAACTGGTTTAGGATCAAATTGCAGGGACAGCATATGCTGAAGTAATGGAAACAAAGAAGAAGTCAAAACATGCTGCCATCTTATCCTTTGCTGTAGTTCAAACTATTTCAACTTAATATAATTAAAAGAAGTATTCTCCCATAAGCAGCTAAATATTTATGAACAAATTCTATGAGTATTATATTCTTGTTTTATTTGTGAATATTTCCAGACTTGAATTCACTGAGGAATTATTAAAAAAAAAAAACAAATTTGCTTTGTTTCTCATCTGTTTTTTCTTAAGTATACCTAAAGCTTAGAAAATACATTGCATAAGTACTGTGCTACTATAAAAAGGAAACATTCAAATTTCCTTGAAAATCTTTGGTTATAATTCAAATTAAAGATTTCACCTACTTTTTCTGTCAGTGTCACACTACTTTGTTCACCTTATAACTTTTGGTATTTTTGAATGATGAATGCACCAAAGCAAATCTCTGTTGGATATAAATGAAATAATTTTCATATTTTTATATGTCAACAGGCTTAAGGGCAAATGTATTTTCTCATCTTTTTCAATTCCTAAATTATAGTTCTTAAGGAATATTATTTAGCTCAACTCCTCTTATTATTTCGTTATTCCACTATTATCTAATTCCTTGAATTTAACATAAACTTAGCCCAGTGCACAAGCAGATCTGACAGTACCTAACCTCATCCCAGCTTAATTCAGTTCTACTTTTCTTCTATACTTCAGAAGAAGTAGAATAAGAGCTATCACAGCTTTTTTAGCATCTAAGATTTGTGTGAGTTAACATAATCCTGACCGTGGAATCAGCTCCATCAAAGCAAACAATGAGTACTTAACTGTTTCCCAGCTGCTTGGTGAGGTGCCTCACCCGTGAGTGCAAAATACAGTCTGTGAGACGGAAGATATATACTTTATGAAACGGACATTATTAGAAACGCCTAGTGAAAGGGAGCAATATGTGACTAATTTAGTTTTCCAGATTAAGATTTCAAAGATTAGTGCAAATCTGAAACGTATATAGACCACTTAATTATTTTTTTCATTTAAAATGCATTCCTTGACATCTTGAAATCATTTGTTCACTGGAATATATCAAACATATCGCAAATATTCATGAATATATATGGCCTTTGGAAATATGTCATAAACTATTTAATTTTTTTCCCCACTTTATTCATTCACACAAACTACTCTGCAATGTCATTGGAAATCTCATGATCACCAAAAATGACAGGGCATAATCCTTGAGTCTGGTTGAATTATATTCAGCAAAGGACTAGAAGTTTGAAAGAGGCAAAGATAGTTCAGCACAAACAACAGAACTTCCTAGGTTCCCCAAACTACCAAGGAGCCTGCCACGTCTGCACAAAGCAGGAGAACCTCTGAAGCTGCTTTAGTTTTAGAAATCTCTAATCAGTGGTTCTTGAGAATCCACTGAAAATGTGGTGTTTCAGACACAGCCCTCTTTACTGGGGAACTGTATGGCACAGGTAGTATGCAGCCCATTGAAGATGCCAGCAGAGATTCCTTTTCTGATCCTTTTAGGTTGGATTTTGATCCTTTTACAGGAGTGCAAAAGAATCATATCAGGATTAAAGACCTGCCTCATTCACTTTAGTATGTCTTTATAGTTTACCACATTTCACCCTTCCCAAGCTAGTACAGGTGCCTAGGGCAAAAACTACATCTTTTTGCTCCATTATGTCATTTTCCTGTGCCTTCAGCTCTTCTGTGGTGTTGATATTGATTGCTCTCCCTGCCTGCTAATACTCTTTTTCTAGTTCTCTTAAATGACTTTTTCTGTACACTGTCTGGTTTACATCGACGGCTTCATTGAGAGTGGATATCCTATTTCTGAAGTGCCCACCCCAAACACTTCCTTTCTGTTGTAGACTTGGGGGTGATGTTTTAAAACTCTTCATTAGTGACTGGTATCGTCTATATGTTGTTCAAAAAACTTTATTGATGCTTCTACCTGCAGTTGTCTCCTTTTCTCCTGAAACAGAAAACTTGCAAGCATTGCACATCTCACCCATTAGCACTGAGGTAACATTTAAGGCATGTGATTAATCTTTTTCATATTAGTGCTGGCTATCTTTTATTCCTACATATCACTTTCCTAATACTAACATCACTTTATTCTTAACAACTCCATTGGCTAGCACACTGCAGAACAGGTAGGTGAACTGTGCTGTTTTCTGTATGTGTTTTCCTCCTAGTGGTATATTGGTGCTTAATCTGCAAGAAGATTTATCTCAACTTAACTGATTTAGAGCTTGCTTAGTCTGTTACTCTTGTCAGATTGTCTTTGTTTAAAACTTTTCAGGGATGTCATTTACTGGAATGTCTTCTAGGCACTTGCTTCTGGCTCTCTTTTCTTTTTTTCTTCTTTTTTTTTTTTTAAAACCTATACAGATTTTCATTAGTTACACTGATGGTTAAGGATGACTTAGTCCTATCGAAGCTTTCTTTGAAACAATCTTACCAATTTTTGGTTGCCGTTATGTCTACTTCAATTCTCTGCATTTATTTTCAGTTTTACAGTTCTAGTCATCTGATCCATGATTTCCAGTATTGAAAATAAATTCAGTTTTAATTGCTAAGGCCACAATGTATTTTATCTTATTTTCTCATTGCACAGTTTTGTTTTCTTACTCCCAATGTGCTTTTTCCAGTGTTCACTCATTGGTTTTACCATTTCAGAGTCTTTTTAGAGGAGAAGCTACTTCTCATATTTTGCATCTTTATAGTTTAGCCTATTCTAGTATATGTTGTCTTTCCTGCAGCCTGACTCACATCGGGAAATGTGTTAAAAGTTGCGTGCGTAATGACAAGATAATTGTTGGCTTTTCCTTAGTACCTCCTCCACTCCAGAAAACACTTGGCTGTCTAATTAAGAAATTAAGTAGAGCACAAACATAAAACAGCATCTCTGAATAGTTTTCTGACCAGAGATGGTATATATTGCTTTAGTTCTGAGTATGGATGGAGTTAGCTGCCAGCCCGCGGAAGGTATCATGGGTTGGGTCACTGAGGAGTATTTTGGCTGGGGGTATTTTTTTCTAGTTTCAAATCAAGTCTCATCTTCCTTGCTAAATAAAACCAGGAAAAAAAAAAAAGAATGATTACCATATCTATTTCAAGAAAAACATTGCCATAAGTTGTTTAAAAGGTTATGAAGGCATAATAATTTTACTGTGAATGCAGAATTTTACATGAAGGGCAGTAGAGAATGGAAAAATTACATGTACAATGAGCTTTGGATCTTGCCTTCTACGAACAGGCTGAGTAAAATTATATTGACTTATCAAGAAGCTAAGGAATGTGGTAATAAAAATTAGTATAATGTCTAGTTAAGAATGAATTAGATACAACTTTTCACTCTTCTAAATTAAATTCTGTAATTTCTCTGTGTTAGAGCTGGGGGCATTCCATATATTGTATTCTGTTACTGCTATGTACATAGCAATAAAATTAGAATTATCAGTTGTCAAATGAAAACAAAAAAACTGAAAACCCAAACCAAACATCATTCAAACAAAACCATAAAATTTTAATTAAAGAACTCACCAGGTTAGGCATCTTTCATGTAAAAGAAATAGCATAAAGGAACTTCTAACACTTCTTATTTAACCATACAAAAATGTCTCAAATATTAAATTAAAAAAAAAACCACAAACACACACTTGGATGAGTAAATGCTTGTCCCTAAGGGATACATTTTGTTAGGGACTGGTTAAAAAAGAAAGTTTTTTATTGAAGAACTTGTGCTTTTTTCTTACTAACTGCTTTGCAAAATGGAACTGATTAATTTGAATTTTACAGGCAGTTAAAAATAAGAAATAAAATAAAATTTATTGTAAAGCAGTAATCTATTCATAATATAAAATTGCATTTAAAGAGCTTACAGTGAGAATATATTGAATTATTCATTGAAAACAATGTATCCTTTGAATTTGGCCTCTGAGTGTAGTTTCAGATTGTCAGTGAGCACTCATGATTTTTACTAATGCACTTTGTTATTTAAAATTATTTGATGGAGTCTGCATTTGAATATATTTATGCATATAGATTATTTGTGAACTCTTTTCTCTATTAATTTAGTCAAATGTTCACAACACAGAATTTTTTTTTTTTTCTCCCTCTGGTCATTTATAAACACCATTTGTTGTCTTTCACCATTGTTGAACAACATTATAATTCATCTGCATTTTGGAAGATTCAGAATCAAATCGAATCACTCTGTAAACTTTACCTCTTAACTTCAAGGAAATTACTTACCTTCTCTGGTTGGTTGGTTGGTTGGTTGGTTGGTTGGTTGGTTGGTTGGTTGGTTGGTTGGTTTGTTTGTTTGTTTGTTTTAAAAATAAAGATAATATAACTTTACTACGCAAGGCTTGATTATGACAGTGACAGAATACCAGTATAAGTACAGAAATGTTGTAACTATAGTTGGGGTCAAGATGCCGAAGAAATAAACTGTGGTCCTTTCTCTTTCATGAGAATATGGGAGGTAGTATAAAGAGATAGCTCTAATATGGCAAAAAATACACACACAAACATAAAAGAAATCCCCAAAACCACAAGTGCTGGGATTTCCTGGTATATTGCCGTTAACATTTAGCTGTTGTTTGGAAACTGAAGGCTGGAAGAAAGAAAAAAAGTGTATGCATGTCTTACGTATTTTCTTTCTAAGAAACTTTTCAATTTCTTTTTGTAAGAGTCATATAGATTTGCACCACTTATGTGGCAGAAAGCCATCAGCTGTCTCCATTTTTCCAGTAATGTGAATACATGGTCTCATGTCCAAGATGATAATGAGCTGCTAGAAGCCTACAGACTTTTCTTATTTTTTCCTACCAACTTCATGAATTTAATTAATTTGATTCTTTTTTTTTCTTTTTTTTATGCTATCACTAACCTATTGCCACAGTCATTCATCACATACAGCTAAACCATTGCTGTCTGCAAAGGCTATGCTTTCCTAGCCTTCTCAATTTCTTTGATCATCATACCACCAGCAAACAGGGATCTGAGAGCTTGCTATGTTACACATCGAGCATTCACTGAACTTCTGAAATGTTTATTTTCTGTCAGTTACAAATTTTAGGGGCATTATTGGTCCTAGTTGAAATCTAAAGTAATTTTTTGTTAAAAACTCTCATCTAAGCTTATGAATGGATTCTATATTTGACATATCTATGAACAGTATTTCTTTAACCAATTGTCTCTACATTTGTCAACATCAGTCAGTATTATGTCAAATTATCAACACAGTGGCTTTGTCTGTTTGTCCTTTTGTGTTGCAGAAACATTGCATTTATCACACAATTAGCCTCTCTCTTGTTTTCAGGCTCATTCATAATGCAGATATTCACTTGCTGTTGGATCATATACATTGTCCTTCTGTTATCTGTTACATTACAAGTGATCAGAAGAAAGATAAGGATTAAAAAACTGTATTCATTTATGCCCTAGATAGACACAGTCAAGTCTCTATGCTGCTTTGTCAGTACTGTATATATCTATGTTTATATTGTTTATATAATACTGCAGCCAACTATATAGTATTTTAAGAATTCAGACCTTTTTTATTAGTGCACAAACTGAGTGCAGAATGAATCCCAGTAAAAACCACTACCTATTTAGTCTGTGCAATTGCTCTAGTCACTGTAGTGTAATAAGTCCCTCCAGAGATGGCAATATAATCCCAATATAGATGTGTCTGACACGTGGATTGAATGAGCACTTTCTCCCTCCCTCGTCATAAGTACATGGCTGAAATTAGGTGAGATATACCACATACATGGGATTTTGTGTGAACTTTCATTATATCATACCACAGCTATTGCAATTTACTCCTCCCTGGCCTCTGTAACAAACGTATGGTCTTCTCACCTTCTGTTCGTACACTGCTGCTGCAGTGGATAAAGGCAGCTGTCTACCCTCCGTGGTTAAAGCTGCTGAACTCCAAAGAAATGAGAGAATGTCATTTCCCAGCCATTGATTTATGACTACCTTTACATTTTTGCTAGTACTAGAGGTTTTTTTGTTTGTTGGTTTGGGGTTTTTTTTAAATGTAAAATTTCCAGGACGTTTGAAAAGTACTGTGTTCTTATCAGAGGATCTTGGGTCATCTTAGAATTACCTATGTTATGCTGATTTTAGGAATTGGAGATGGAATAGTGATTGCTGCATTCCTCCTTTATATACACTGCCATTTACCTGATTTTACTTTGCCTTCCTTCCCCCACTCTTAGCACATTCACAATGATCTGGTGCCACAGTCACTGTAATTTAAATATTTGATTTGTCGACCAGCGTTTTCTAGCCACTGAACTGTTTTCCTTACTGATGCACTTACTCTACACAGGCATAAAATAAAACTTATAAAGTGTTTACAGAAAACACATTTGGTTTTGCTTCTGTGGAAATAGCAGTTTGAATCTCTTTCCATCTAGCAGTCTTTACTTAAAAGCAGAAAATAAAATTAAGAAATTAAACTACCCCTATGCTTCACAGAATACTGCGATTTTATGGTCATTTAGCATTTTTTAACCTTTTTGTTTGTTTATTTTTCTTGCCAAGTCTTTCCCTGAGCCACAGATGCCATTTCCTATTCAGCTGTTGCTCTGTTTCTTACAGACACCCTGCAGATCGTATGGGTAACATTCCAACCTAAATTGGATCATTTGAGTAAGAAATAGCTTCTCAAAATCTGTTACTGTTTCCTTTGCATTCTTTACTTTATTCAGTTTGTTAGCTGTTTTGTTGGTTGGGCTTTTTTTTTCTTTTTAACCTATAGTTCAGATTCTTAATGCAGACTAATAAATATGTTTGATTTTAAAACGGTAGTCTCAAAAAATTATATATATCTAAATTGATAACCAACATCCAGCCCAGCCCAGCCATTTCTAATTTTTTTTTTCACGCATGATGCCATTGCAGTTGTTTGTTGCTTTAGTTTTCATTGTTTTATTTCACTGCAAAAAGGAAAAACTGCCACTGAAGTAATACATCAAGATATGAGTGACAATTTTTCCTTTTTAAGCAAACTGAATATTACCACTTTAATGTTCCTTGTAAAGGAAAATCTTTGAGTTTCTCCCCTTCACAGTATTTAGAATTTAGAATCAATAGTACCTTTTCATGTGGCCTGAAGACAATTTATTGGAACCTTTTAAAACTCTCAATGCTTTTTTCAATGTGAATAAATAATTCAGTGTGGTAGAAAGGAAGTGATTGAAATATTGCTGGCCAAGGGCTTCCAATTATCTTTGGGCAGGCTTGAAAACTGGACTTGTGCATACTACTTTATCAATGAACCTTTAAACCCACAGAAGGTTGACGTAAATAAAAACACCTTAGTTCTTCATTATTTTGTTTATTTCACAGTGTTAAACAAGTTAGGAAAAAGATCTCCAGCAGTACAAAATGGGGCCAAACGTGGGTGGTTGGTGGTTTGTCATGGTGTTTCACAAAAGCCTACTCCTTCCCCATCTCACACACATAATTTTTCACACACCATTATTAGAAGTATTCCCAGTGCTAAGTTGTATACTTACACTTTAAACAAACATAAGCATATTTCTCATCAAAAAGAGGATTTTTCTAGCCTTCCCTTTGATGACTCCGAGCCTGTCCATTTTTGTTGTCTGCTGGAAACCCTGCAGGGTCTCTGAAAGAGAATGCGACAGAACTTTGGGGACCTGAACAATTTGAAGATTTGCTTTCCCTTATTTTTCTTGACTTTCCAAGAGCTTCTAAAACAGTGAAGTTCTTCAAAGGCCTTACAGAAAATGCTGTGTCTCAGAAGACTCCTGCTGTGCTTTAATGGCTTAAATTTATCACAGTGGTGTCTGCAATTAGTGAACACAATCTAAAATGACCTAATTCTGTAGAACCGTCTGAGATAGATACATACTATTTTTTTTAACAAACTGACCTCTGATCTGTTAAAATTGTATTGTACTCCAGTATGACACATAATATATGTTGTTTATATTCTTCATTAGACTTTTAAGTGCAGTATGTTAACACGGGCACTCTATACTTTTATGGACATGCACCTTAGAAAGATGAATGAACCTTTGTGGGTCATTTCAGCTTTCTGGTCACTGCTCTGTCATGTAGTATCCCTGGAGTTCAAGTGTTTCCTATACCCTCTTTCTGGCAGGGTTTTGTAAATTGGAGAATCCTTACTCTCATCTGCTCATTTTTTTATTGTCATAACAATCCCTCTTTATATTGAAAATTGGCCTACTCTGAAGCTTAAATGTTGTTTTATACTCTTTATGGCTTCTATATTCCACGTGAAAACTAAGATTTATGATGTTCCCAGAGAGACCACTTGGTTTCAGTCCTTCAAAAAGAAATGTTACATTGAAGACAGTGCTGGTACCCCTGCAGCGTATCAGGAATTTATTATGAAATATAAACTGCACAAGAAACAAGAGATAACAGTGAACATGGGCAAGGAACTGACACAGTGTATTTATTTTTTGTTTTAATGTGGAGTTATGAATATTTATTGCATTTGTGGAAATTGCAGTTTCTGAGCATAAAACACTTTTTAAAAGTTGAACTACTTTTGCCAAAAAGTAACCCTCCAATTCATCTCAAGTTCTCAAAGCATTCTGTGTATATCACCATTCAGGAAGTTACTAAACATCTCCAGGGTGTTCATCAACTGTCTTGCAACAGAAAGATTTATCTTTTCTTTTTCATATATAATGCTTTAATAAATTCCACTTAATAAATGCAGCACATTTTTTAGCATCACTGTAAGCAAAAGCAGCAAAGACTTTCAATCAGTTGATACTGTGTAGTTTATCTTTCTCCAGCAAAGACAGCTGCTCATGAGCACTCTTTGACTGATATGAGAAATTCCTGACAGAGAGCTTTCATCTCTGGTATCCTTTAAATTACAGGGCCATGCAGCTGGAATTGTGTCTCATCTAAGGCTCAAATCTGGGCTTTTAGCACTGCATCTACAGATGGACAGTCAACAGGTGCACAAATAAAAAATATCAAGGCAAATGGAAAAAAGCAGCCAGGCTAGATCAAATTGGTAAGTGCATCTGAACAATAGTTGTTAAAGTTTAGAGAACAAGACTGCTAGGCATCAGCAGAACAGCCACAGAAAGAACAATTGGACACATCCATGTACCATTCTGGAAAGATTCGACATGGCATGGTTAGAACAGGAATCACTAGCAGCTCATAAATGTTGATGAAGACAGTCAGTGAAACTGGATGACTGACAAGAACAGGCCAAACTATGTCTCCTATAATTATGTGGAATACTGATTCAGGCGTATATGTAGGATGTTTACAACCTTTGGAAGAAGAGGAGGCCTACAAAGATGTCATGTGGTTATGCAGGGAGAAAATTAGAAGGGCTAAAGCCCCAACTAGAACTTCATCTGCCTACTGCCATAAAAGACAATGAAAAATAATTCTATAAATACATTAGCCACAAAAGGAGAGCTAAGGAGAATCTCCACCCATTACTAGATGCAGGGAGAAACATAGTGACAAAGGATGAGGAAAAGGCTGAGGTACTTAATGTCTTCTTTGCCTCAGTCTTTAATAGTAAGACGAGTTGTTCTCCAGGTATCCAGCCCCCTGAGCTGGAAGACAGGGACAGGGAGCAGAATGAAGCCCCCATAATCCCAGGCAAAACAGTTAGTGACCTGCTACACCACTCACACAAACACAAGCCTATGGGGCTGGATGGGATCCACCCAAGGGTACTGAAGGAGCTGGCGGAAGTGCTCACCAACCCACTTTCCATCATTTACCAGCAGTTCTGGCTAACGGGAGAGGTACCAGTTGACTGGAAACTAGCAAATGTGACACCCATCTACAAAGGCTGGAAGGAGGATCTGGGGAACTACAGGCCTGTCAGTCTGATCTTGCTGCCAGAGAACGTTATGGAGCAGATAATCTTGAGTGCCATCATGCAGCACATACAGGACAACCAGGTGATCAGGCCCAGTCAGCATGGCTTTATGAAAGGCGGGTCCTGCTTGACTAACTGGATCTCCTTCTATGATAAGGTGACCCACTTAGTGGATGAGGGAAAGGCTGTGGATGTTGTCTACCTAGACTTTAGTAAAGCCTTTGACATTTCCCATAGCATTCTCCTAGAGAAACTGGCTGCTCGTGGCTTGGACAGGCATACTCCTTACTGGATAAAAAAACTGGCTGGCTGGCCAGGCCCAAAGAGCTGTCATGAATGGAGTTAAATCCAGTTGGTGGCTGGTCACAAGCTGTGTTCCCCAGGGCTCAGTAGTGGGACCAGTTCTGTTTCATTACTTTATCAATGATCTGGATGAGGGGATCAAGTGTAGCCTCAGTAAGTTTGCAGACAACACCAAGTTGGGTGGGAGTGTTGATCTGCTTGAGGGTAGAAAGGCTCTGCAGAGGGATCTGGACAGGCTGGATCAATGGGCTGAAGCCAATTGTATGAGATTCAACAAGGCTAAGTGCCAGGTCCTGCAGCTTGGGTCAACACAACCCCATGCAACACTACAGGCTTGGGGAAGAGTGGTTGGAAAGCTGCCCGGCAGAAAAGGACCTAGGGGGTATTGGTCGATAGCTAGCTGAGTATGAGCCAGCAGTGTGCCCAGGTGGCCAAGAAGGCCAATAGCATCCTGTCTTGCATCAGAAATAGTGTGGCCAGCAGGAGTAGGGAAGTGATTGTGCCCCTGTACTTGGTGCTGGTGAGGCTGCACCTTGAATACTTTGTTCAGTTTTGGGCCCCTCACTACAAGAAGGATGTTGAGGTGCTGGAGTGTGTCCAGAGAAGGGCAACAAAGCTGGTGAAGGGTCTAGAGTACAAGTGTTCTGAGGAGCAGCTGAGGGAACTGAGGTTGTTTAGTCTTGAGAAAAGGAGGCTGAGGGGAGACCCTATCGGTCTCTACAACTACCTGAAAGGAGGTTGCAGTGAGGTGGGTGTTGGTGTCTTCTGTCAAGTAACTAGGGATAGGACAAGAGGAAATGGCCTCAAGTTCTGCTGAGTGAGGTTTAGATTGGAGATTAGGAAAAATTTCTCCACCAAAAGGGTTATCGAGCATTGGAACATGCTGTCCAGGGAAGTGGTTGAGTCACCATCCCTGAAGGCATTTAAAAGACGTGTAGATGTGGTGCTTAGGGACATGGTTTAGTGGTGGACTTGGCAGTGCTAGATTGGATTTGATGATCTTAAAGGTCTTTTCGAATCTAATGATTTTATGATTCTATGATTCTAAGATAACTGTTAGTGATTAAGAAAATGAGCAAGTCTAGACAGCAAAGAATGTTGAACAGTATTACAAGAATTAAAAGTAGTAAGGTAAACACACATTGCTTTTAATAGTGTGTGAAAGAAAAAGAGGGGACTGTTATGTGAATATGATGTTTTAGAAATCTTGTTACACTACTGACTGTGCTTATACTAAATTACTGTACCCAACTAAACCAGTGCCTGCACTGAAATACCAAATCTTTCTGGAATCTAATCATTGCAACCTAGGTCTATAAACTTTTGCACCCCCTGAGGCAGAGTCTTACAAAAATTAGGGTAAGGAGGTTATAGAACATCACTAAAAAAAAGGTTAATTTGTACATTTGATATTTCTTACATTTCAGAGATATGTTTAAGAAGTAATGATGACTCTTACATAAAAAAACGTGAATAATGTAGCCTAATATTACATGGCCAAATAGTACCAATCTATCAGGCTTTTTAACCTGTTACCCCTTTGCTATACATCTATAAAATGTATGTTAATTCAACATCCTTTTTTACTAAGAAATTGTTTACCTACTATCATCATTTTATTTCTGTATTATAAGATTATAACAACACCCCTTTCAGATTTGTCATAATGGTGCAGAGATGATATATGAAAGAGAATCAGATGCCTCCATATGAAGAGATTCCTTGGCCTAAAGGGGTCCTCCAAAAGTCACAGTCATCTTTTCTCATTGAACACTGACTAGGGCCTTTATATAAATGCAGTTACGCTCATTGAGTCAGAGTTCAATTTCATAAGTGACCTTAAAATAGTAGGCAAGGAATTAGTTATGCTACAGAGAGAATCTAAAGAGAGACCTCTTTTTTTTTCTATTCTGGTTTCTTACAAAGGTATGTTTGTAAACCTTGACAAACCAGCGTGATGTTAAAGAATCTCAGCTCTGTTAAAATACTTCTAATTAACAGCCTTGCAAATCCCTTGTATAATGATAAACTGTCCCAAGATAATAGCAAAATACCCTGATGGAGTCTGGTCAACTAGCTTTTACCGCCAGGATCCATTCTGACTTACAGAGGCACCGTGAAAGTCTTCTATACTCCACCGGAGTGCAATTACGAACAATTATTTCCACTATTTCAGAAGGAGTTCTGCATGCAGAGTGCCTGTAGAGTCAGACTAACATTAGTATTTGTAGCAAGTAATTCACTGAGATATTTAATTTCTCAGAAGAAAGTGTTACTTAATCTCAGCATCAAAAATACAAAAGGTAAACATGAAACAACCACGCAAGCCTGTCACAGGTTTCCCACATAGTGGTGTATGGCTGTAACACAAAAATATTTTCCCACAAGAAAGAACTGGGACAGGACCTAGGTCATGGTAATTCCACTTTTTTCAAATGCTGGAAGGAATCCCCTGAAAAACTTATGTGGCCCTAGGATTTTCTTATTTGTGTCTCTTCTGGGAGGCTGCCAGTACCTGAAGGGCACAATAAAATCTCCAGAACCAGTTTAAACAAAGATGCAGATTACAGCGGAAAATTTCTCTGCTTTTCCCACCAACTGTCAATAAAGCAAGTGGTAATGTTTTCCTGTTTCAGTCCTTACATGGCTCAGAATTTCACCTTAAACTGTTTTGCTGCTTTTGCCAACATGCTTGTTGTTTCAGAGTAAATACCGATCATCTTTTTGTTGCATGTTTGCAGAGTTCCCTTTAATTTCACATCATATTTAAATTCAGATACTACAGCAAGCACAGATTTTTTTTGTTTTATATTATTCATATAGCCATTCAACTGCTTGAGATGATGTTATTTTGTATGACCTTATTGCATCTCATGACTCAATACTGTCTTAAAAGCAGTTACAGGAATTTTCATTTAGTGAAGAAGTGTAGACTGTATTTCTTTTATTTGACTAAGCTGTTTCCTATTACTTATTGTACTCTCTTGACAGTAATAAATTTCATAATGGTTCCTAGATTTCAAATCAACGATTACACTATCTAGATGGAACAGTAAATCAATAATGGATGATATACAAATCACATCTAATAGCTGGAATGCAGAGGTTTTTTTGTCTTAAGGTGTCACACTCAGTAATCACTGTAATATTTATTGAAAAAATAGCAAAATGCTATAAAATCAATAATAAATTGGCATGAATATATGAAGACATTTTCATAAGCAAAGAGAACAGAGCTGGGAGGAGAAAACATAATGATATTATGCACACACTTACAGATACTTATTTTTGAAAACCTAATTAGTGTGCTTTATCACATACTTTGTTTTCTACATTTCTTTTGAAGCTCCCACTTTCGAAACCAGATAAAACTGGATTACAGCTTGGTGAAATACTTCAACAATAGGTGTTAGCATTCCTGTTTAAATAGATCTGGGTGCTTCATAGTTTTGCTTAGGAGAAGTTTCTAATGTGGTAATTTCTCATGTATTCATTTTTATGTTGTACTCAAAGAGAAACATAATAACTGCGCAGTAAACCTTGACATTATGGTCAACATGACTAGAAAATTAAATATACATATAGACGCAATAAAAATTAAAGCTCAATTACGATTCCGTGCTTCATGCTGCACTTATTCTCATTGGGTAAATAGGAAATTGGAATTTACAAGTATTGTGTAATCAAGCCATAGATTTCTTATTGAAAGATGATACCTAAGTAAAACCCACTTTTCACGAGTTCATATAACAGTAGGTTGAATTCTATTAAAAACTATGGAAAATGCAGCAATATCCTATGAGCTTCTGTAGTTAATTGAAGATTTAGTAGTCAAATGGGTATCTTTTTCCTTCCCTTCCCTTCCCCTTCCCTTCCCCCTTCCCCTTCCCTTTCCCCTTCCCCTTCCTTTTCCCTTTCCTTTTTCCTTTCTTTTTTCCTTTCCTTTGGAATACTAGAGAGAGGTATAATATTTATTGATGCATTTTGTTCAAATTTTGAGAAAATAGTTTTTGTAACAAAAAAGATCAAATCAATTAATCACAAGTTAACGGAGGTATCCATGAAGTATCCAGGGAATGAACAATCATAATTTTCATGTCCTTGAAACATTTCCTTCCTCATCTGGCTAAGATTCTCCCAGACTTCCAGACTCGTTAGCTGAACAAAATGAAATGAGGGTGGATATAGAGCCTCAACAGCTTTCTATTGTTGTACAAATCTCTGTTTCTCTGCAGAGAAAAAAGGAAGCAGTGCAATGCTTGTGACTTATTTCTGTGGCCAGTCAGAAACACCATAGAAAGCCTTTTGTTAGTAAAACCTAGAAGCTCATTTTCTAAGATACAGAAGAAGGAAAGGATGTAATTTTTGCAAGAAAAGTCATCAGTTGCATCATTTTTCTTGATATGCATCTTGAAGAGGTATTAAATAGTCTGTCCTGACATGTTTTAAGGATAAATAATTTTACTCTTCCTATTCTCTTCTAGGAGCCAGTAACTGTTATCACATACCAGTCAGGAAAATTAAGCTGTAAAAGGTATCTGAGAATAAGCAAAGAGCAGAAAAAAGTCCTATTTTGCACTAGATTGATTAAAATATATCTAATTTCCTCAAATATGAAATATGTGCAGAAATACAGCAGTTTAATGACCAGTAATGACTTGGGGGGGTGCTGGGGGGGTGGGGGGAGTAGAAGAAGTATCTGCTAATTTGATTTTTAAAATAATACACAGAGTATTTATTGCACAAGGTAAAGAAATATATACCATTTCAGAGAGTTCTTATTTCATTTGATCATTACCTTGTTACATCTCTCAAAATATAATATATTGAAAAAATATACGTAAAGTTCTGTGTATCATCACTAGATCCAGTCTCAGAAGTCTCTTTTCTTTGAATAATCTTCTTTACATTGAAAGATGAAAGCTGAGTCTCCCCTGACACAGGAAGCTTGGAAAGCTTAAGTATACATTTCTGTCCTACAAGCATCATGTAAAGAATCTGCTTTTGCAAGTTGTTTGCTTCATGATATAATGTACCAAATGCCTTGCTGAGAAATTGGACAAATTCCAGTTGAACAGCCACTATTCAAATTGATAGTGACAGCTCATTCTGAAAAAAAAAAAAAAAGTTATTTTCAAATGATTGATATGAACTCAAAGGGGTGTGAAGAACTATAGTGTTCATATTGCTCATGAGCTGTTGACAGTTTGGCACATCTCTAATGCTGATTACAAACAAGCCAGGACACTGCAGTTTGCATTCACATTAAGCTTACAGACCACATTAAATTATTTGATTCACAGGAACACTCAATATACTAAAATATGTCAAAACTTTCAAAATCAAATGACCTTTGTATCGAGTATCTCTGTATCTATGAAGACAGTATTGAGTGACAAAAAGTTAGTAGGAGAATATTAACAGCTATTAATTAATCTGAGCAAGTGACCTTGATGATATTCAGTTCTCTAGTGAACTGCAGATTTTTTTTGAGATATAATACAATGAAAAAAACATTTGAAAATGGAGCTCTATAAAAACTCATGTACATTCTTCACACTTGACCTGTAAATAAAGGAGCTGATACTTGAGAATGTTTTCCTAGTGTTTATTTATACACTTCATATTTCACCTGTGCAAAGGTTAATGCTACGAGGATTATTTTTTAAAAGCCCTTTGTCTGACATCCTTTCCCTATGACAGTGCTGGTACAGGCAACTAAAAGAAAGTGTTAATCTAACTTCAGCAGATTTTAATTTCTCAACTGGGCTCTGCAAAATGTCAGCTTTAGGAAAGGCAGCTCTCATATCCATCCTACAAAAACTGCTGGGATTTCTGTGGATGAAGATCACTGTGATGTATTCCTGTAAGATACCTCCTATATAGTATCACATTGCCCATACACACCCCAAAATATAATTATCACTTTCAACCTGCATCTGAATTCCAGGCTATTCCACTTCTAACTGCATACCAGAGAGACTCAAACTTATTTCTTTTTCCTAGATGCCAGTTTGTCTAATTCTCAGTCATATAGGAAAGGAAACACAGAAAGTGAGATGTTTCCCTAGTCTGAAGAAGGTTCTCTTGGCTCTCTAAGCAAACTGCAGATAGAATCCAGCCCCCAGGAGTCAGATGACAAGCACAAGACTCTGCCACCAGATAGTGAGTGACAGAGTTCAGGAATAGAATCACTACCTTGTCGTCTTAGATGCCAAATGGCAGCCATCTCTCCATCTGTCAAACCTTCAAAAAACCCCAAGTGTACTTCTGTATGCAGAGAGACAATGAATGGATGCTAGGCTACAGGACAGTAAGCTTGCACACTTTCTGCAGGGTAAAAAATATGCTTGGTGCAGGAAAATGCAAGGGATGGTGAGCTTCTCCTCAGTTTGAACAGAACAAGCCTGTATCATAACCACATTCTAAATGTCCCCAGTGCAAAATGTGCACTGTGTACTTTATCAATCAACCTCACCTTCACCAGTACAGCAAGGTTCAGGTATTTTTGGTTTTGCTTTTGTTAAGGAGCACAAAATGTGGACTGGTCTCTGTGCTGTGAGACAAGGTTTAAGCTGAAACTGATCCACAGATTTAGCAAAACGGGAAAGCGTTACAGAATGCTCATTAGATCAAATTCAAGAATTAACATTAAAAGAATAGTAGGCAAGTTATGTTGACCCTGAGAAAGTTTAACTTGCATTTCCAGTAGGTATGCAGCAGGTAGCTCAAGCTCTTACTGACCTTGGTAGAATTATATGGGTAATATGGTCACTAGAGTGAACTGTCACAGAGTATTGTTCAGCGTACAGTATTGTGTTTTCCTTTTCAACATTAGCTGTTTTATTGCTATTCTGATTATTGTATAATTGAATGAATTTATACTTTTTGCCACTCCATACACAATGCATGCGCACAAAATCTTATCTTGGCTGAATTCCTTGACATAATGTCCCTCAAGTAGAATATAAGAGCAGTGGTGAGACACAGCAATCCCAGTTCTTATTAGTACTCCTCCATACTCCACTACCAAAGAGGAGCTTTGAGTGTACAGTGACCTTCTACACCAACACTTATGTCTTGAATGAATAGAACTGACTTTATTAACTTTATTTCATTAAGATTCAAAGTACATAGCTCGCTCTGTCACTTCAGTCTGAACAGTAGATCCAGCTTTGAAGGAGATGTGAGTAGCAGCTTTCATGAATTTTGTGGTGCAATATCTTGAAAAGCAGCAGGAACAAACTGTTAGGACAGGAGCAAAGAAATGGTAAGGCCAGACGGTTCCTATTCGGTTCAGTGCCAACAGTAACAAAGTCAGCCAGAAAGATATTATAGTAAACATTACAAAATCATAGTTTTATTTGTGAAGTATTATCACTTCTCCAAAATATGAGATCTAAATATGAAGATATAGCTAAAGCCATTCTAAAAATTCTCTCTTTTCCCTCATTAATAATTGCCATCGTATCTTTATGACAATAGAAGATAAGTAGCTGTAACAGGCAGGTTACTTCTGTGCGAATGCCTTCATGTTAAATCTAGATGCCTAAATAAATGTTTGGATCTCTCAGATCCCACTGAGATGTGCATAGCTGATGTGCATCTACTGTCCACCTAGGGTTACCAGTTAAATGTATCGCTACAAAATGTGTATGATGGTCCTAAGTCATGTAAACAAACTAAGTCTAATATTGATGATAGTTGTCATTTACAGCTCAATCAGATTTATGAGAATAAGTTACAAGATGAACTTACATAAGGCTTTTTGTGTATACAGAGACTAAATGTACATGCAGTATGCATTTTTGTTTCAGTCTAATGCATCTATTAAAAATGTTTATTTTCTAATACGTGTGCTTATTTCAAAGAAGTCCAGTTAACTTACACTGTGCAGGTAATATGGAATTTTTTTGCCTTCCACAGATTCTTTCATTTTTCAGTAAGAAATTACTCTGCAGCTTTTTTCAAAACTGTAGGAAAACTCACAAAAGATGAAAATAAATGCAGAAAACTATAAGAATGATTGATAGCTAACTATATCACAGCTACTTTTATTTGTCGCTAAAAAAGCAACAATAAAGTAACAGAAGTCTTTTGATTGCCTTGAAGATATCTGATGTGCAAAAAAGCAAAATAGGTAATAAAAATGTCAGTTTTGTGTTTTCTGATTTTTAAATTTTCTGTTATCTCTCAGGTAGTGGGAAACTTTTCCACAACATTTTCTGTTGAAGAGTCCTCAGTATTTATAGCCTCATTTTTCTTTTTTTTCCTTTCTATTTTAAATTATTTTTC
Organism: Phaethon lepturus; assembly: GCF_000687285.1. Lineage (NCBI taxonomy): Eukaryota > Metazoa > Chordata > Aves > Phaethontiformes > Phaethontidae > Phaethon > Phaethon lepturus. The sequence goes on along the minus strand of NW_010561382.1, from coordinate 56,517 downwards.
TTATTTTTAAAATAATTTTGTGTTGAGTAGGAAGTTAAACTAAGTATGGAAAAACAGATATCCACTACTTTTCAATGGTTTTCAAGATTTGCTAAAAAGAACACGCTAAGCAACTTTGACATAAGTTTTCCCTGTTTTGGTTGTTTACACCCTGCTTTCCACAGGATAAAAAAACCAACAAAAATAAAATTTAAAAAAATCCCCCAAACTTCTTCCCATAATTAATGAGAATGACACTTTTTTTTCCCAAGTGTTTATTTACTTTATTTATATTTCCTGGTTGGGGTTTTTGTTTGTTATTTTGTTTGCTTGTTTTGTCTGGTAGTAATATTGTAATAAGATGAACATTTTTTTCATTCTTATTGAAAAATTAGTCACTGCTTTCCAAAAGAGTGAAAAAATAAGGCTTTTTAAATATTTATTTATATATATTCTTAGGCTTTTTAAAATAGAAAAAGGAAAACTGCTTTCTCCTGACAAAAAGAGGTTATATTGGAGAGAATTGTTTGAAGTACTTCAATGGACACTAGTCACCTCAAGCTCACAGGTTAAGATTGTTTCCATGTTTGATTATATGTATTACATAGCAGCATAATACTCCTTTAAATTATCACAAAATATTTACTGCAGTCCGAATGCTTTTGTGTCCTGTTATTTTATCTAGAATTGTCACAACTAAGCACACTAATTGCATATTTGACTAGGAAGTTACAATAAGAGAGATTATAAATGATGACAAAAATAAGTTAAGTGCCTATCTCAAGAAATACTTTTTGAAAATGTAGATCAATTTCACATCAGATAAGATAGTGATTTCCTCTTATAACACGATTTGCAATTTCATAAAAAGTTATAGAAAGATAACCAACTATACCATGACTCATCTGTGATATGGCATTTCATAGGAAAAAGAGGTGTTTCTCTTTTAAGGCAATATGAAACATTTTCTTCTCATTGTAATTCAGTTATGTGTTACCTAGCTCTTCACCCAAGCACTACTCCACAGTGGGAGCTTTGTGTAGGCTTGCAAATGAAAAGGCAAACTGAGACATCAGTAATAGTTCTAATTACAGTTCTTTATGCTCTTTGCTGTTGGCTTTATGTCTTGAAGTGTGTCTTTAATAGCTAGACAGATATGAGGGAGATAAGCACTTTCATTAACAATTAAAAGTCCAAACAAATTTACAAATATATTGCTATGTTTTTGAATTTGCTGAACCTAAGAGTGGTCTATGCTTTAGAGTTTGTGTGTGTGATTTCAGGTGCCTTTATTTTGGGGATTCCAGCTTTAGACATCTTACCCATCCATAAAAAAAAGAAACATTCAAAATAGCAAGCTTGTTACTATGAATTAATATTTTAGGGCCATACTGTGCCTAGAGGTACCTGATGCAAAGTCTTCTCATGAAATAATTGTAGTGGCAGATTACTGGAGTGCAGAAAGTATACAATGTTCCCTTCTCTGTCTTAAAAGCACAGTTTTTGGAGATCTGTGATTTTCAAAGTAGGCGGTCTTCTTTCTTTGTCTCTTAAAATTCAAGCATTTAGCATGGCCTGAGAACAACTAGAACATCCTAAAAGCACAGAAATCTGGACAAAATATGTGGCTAAAGATACTTGTTTGAAAAAAAGCAAGCTAGGAGGAACTACGTGGGTGCCACCTTCTTTCTTGACACAAAATTCTGGTTAGAGAATTTGTCCTGGTAGAAGACAACTAAATTCACTGTCTTCCTGAGCTTTAGATAGTGCAGACCAACAGCTGCCATCTCCCCAACTTCAATGCCGTCAGCTCCTCTGTAGCGGGGACCCTAGCTAACCTGCAGGGAGGCTCTTGGCCTCATTGTAAGAGTCTCAGCTTTTCATCCTTTGAACAAGTGCATTTCAGTCTTTTATCAAATGTTTATTTGATGAAATATCGCACAAACTAGCTTGGGGGAGAAATCCAAATCCACGTCTATCCTTCTCTCAGGTAAGTGCCCTACTCACTGAGCTAGAAAGTTATGGTCTGATGAGTCTTAAATTATTTCTGCACAGTGGCACAGCTTTGAGAGGAAAATCGCCCGAAGCCTAATCATTAGGCACTCTCCTAGGAAATGACAGACTGTTTTTTCAACATCCTAACACGGAGAAGGGCACTGAAGTGTGTGAGAGAATGGCCTAACAGCAGCTTGTTCTGCAAAAGGGTAAGTCGCCCTACCATCCCTCAAAATCTTTAAAAGAAAAGAGTGACTTTCGGCTTTCCTGTGGAAGTAACAGATTTACATCAAGTCCTGTGAAGCTGTATGAATTCTGAGTTAATCTAACAACACCTTACAAGGTCTTGCAAGGCAATAAAGTCAGGCACGGGAAAGTGAAATTGAAAGCCTCCTCTACCTAACACCTGTTCATGTTTCCAGATAAGAGAGCTTAGACATTTAATCCACTGGCTCTGAATAAGAATTGCATTGTGAGGACTCACAGCTCCTGCATGAATGGTCCAGGACATTTGGAAATCTAACCTGGATGTAGAGATACCTTTCTGGAAAACGGATGACTCAGAGTCAGCTGATGCAGTGCTGAACTTCACACAGACAAGTGGATGATTTAAAAATCTTGCTAGAAGATAATCTCAGATGACTTCCTTCTTTGCAAAATCTGGTTCTTCATTTCCTTGGAAGTATTTCCACTTCTTTTTCTATTTCTTCTAACTTGAGTGGGACACTGCGTTTATTTAAACTAAAAATATTTTTAAAATAATGCTTTTATATCATGTTTTATTAGGTATCTTCTCTACTTACAATAGGTAAATGAATGTATCAGTAGAGTTTCAATTTCCTCTGACTATAAAGTACCAGGATGAAATTAAGAGGCAGGAAGAGATCAGGTCTTTGATTTAGTAATGATTTCAGTGCTGTACTTTCAAATCACAATGTGACTTTTGTCACTTTTCTCCAAAAGTTACTGTGCTTTTTATGTTATTGTTAAAGTAGTAGAGTATTTCAAGAGACATGGAATGTAAGTTAAAAATGTGTTTTTGGGAGAAGAAAATAAAGATCATGAACTACTGTATTGTTTGTTCTACCATCTTTCCAGAATCTATTGCAACTAGGGAATTCATTTCTGGGAGGAGAAAATCCTGCAAGGGGGTTGTCATACTACTATGTACTTGTGAAATACACATTTTGACTTTTTGTTACATGTAACACACGTTAATATTTCTGACTATATGCATATACATACAAAGACACGCAGATATAGAAAAAGAGACATTTCATTAATAAAGGTTAAAACAGAAAAAAAGAAATCAGAGAAGTGCATTAGAGAGAAACTGATGCTGCCTAATTTAGCTTTTATTCATAATTACCAGAACTGGATTCTTTTAAAAGCCTAAAATGGACTTCTTCTTGCAGATTCCTTTAGTATTTATGCTCTGCATTTTATTTTCTATTAAGAAGCTTTCCTGGCTAAAGCTGGCGAAAAGGTACTTTCTCACATACCTCATCTTATGGATATGGCCTCACATTTACCCATGCCTCTAAGTGTTATTTTGTTGCCTTTTAC
>NW_010561382.1:35875-52946 GCF_000687285.1 Phaethon lepturus | reverse complement strand
CTCCCCCGCCCCCCCCCCCCCCCAAATAATATATAGGTATAGTGTTTGGAAAGTGTTCCTACATTAGACTTTAAGTATGCCACACCAAAGAAATGAAGTTCTCTCTTGATCATTTACCCTGAAAATTTTTGTATACAGAAACAGTAAGGAAAAAGCAGTAAAAAATGTAAATTTACAAAATAGAAAATAGTTATCTAGATTCAAGCCACATGCAAAAAACCCCCCATGCTTCCCGTGATCTGCTTACACCAAGATTTAGATTGAAAATATTTATTTTTATTTTTCTTTTTTTCTGTGCGTGTTCAAAATGTCCTCTATGTCAGCTTCCATCTAATGGAAATAATTTTAGTCTGAAAACCGTAGCAGGGAAGGCATTGCTGGTTTCATTCTTTTAATATATTTATACCTTTGTATAATGGTTTCTGTTGATTCACTCAAATGCAAACATCTCCCTCCAGGATCATTAGTCCTAACTTACCCAAGAAACATTTTTAACCTTTTCTTCTTGGTCTAGATATTATTGTAATTACACAGTTTCTTTCCAGCTATGTGAAGATAGTTCTTGAGATGTATTCAAATATTATTAAACTGCTAATCTGCTAAAACTAAAATATCATTTCATAACTATTAAGGCAACAGTCAGCTCTTAGCATGAAAACTTTCCCTATAATAAAAGGCAAAATCCTCTTACTTTTTAAAAAAAATGTTTCAATTATTTGAAAAGAAATAATTTTTCTTTTCAAACAGCTACTGAATTGTCAGACTAAGCTTTTATGAAATGCATGAAGATAGATATGTTTTATACTTACAGTGTAGAGGTTTTCAGATACACAATACTGGAGGTTGCCTACTATTACACAGATAGTTAGAAAAATGAGGTCTTATTACTTTGAGGTCTAATTACTTTCAAATAAGAATAAAAGAAGGAAAACATTTTAAGGGATATGCTGATAAAATTAGGGAGTGCTGAAAAATTTTCTAAAAATAAACTCAAGTTTGCACAAAATAGTGTACTCATGGTTGATATCTCTTAGTGCATCACAGTACTTGGATTTTAATGCCATACTGACTGAGCAAGCTGGTAACTGACAGAGGAAAAGAAAACAAGTACTCTAAGTCATGTTCTGTGATAGCTGTCCACATGAAATTGTATACCTATATCAAAAATTCCTTAAAGGAGAACAAAAAACATTTTACAAGTTACTTGTATTCCCTAATGCCCTCTCCTTTACTCAAAAATTTCAGTCTTTAGGAGCATATCAAAGAAGTGTGTTCCAAAGATATAAAATACAGAGTTACTGGATCTAAGAACAGTAATAAATATAAAAAATGTGAAACAAAAAAGTATACAATAGTTAGGAACTCAAGATGTAGTGAGCTCAGCTATGATGGATAGACTTTTTTGAAAGGCTTTTCCATCTGAAAAAAAAACAGGTCCTTTTTAATAGAAGCATGCCAGATGGTTTAGCAGAATATCCATTAGTCAATCTGATAGCAGACTGTGTAATTTACTGCCTGTGATGCTAACGATAGTGCCTAGGTGTATGAAAAAGGTCTGAATCATTTTTATACAGAAGCTTGGTGGGCACTGCATTCCAAAGCGAGAAGAGGAGAGGAAGAAGTCTTGCGATTGATGGTGTGTATCATTCTTTTCTTCCAAGAGATTATATGACCACTGTGATTCCATTGTACTAGACTCAATGAACCAATTTATGAATTAACAAGTTGCAGTGTGAAGAAGCTAAAAACAGCATGTGTTAATCAACGATTTAAGAAAACATTTGTGCATGTGTAGAGTTCTATTCATAAAGAGCAAATCATTGAGGCTGAGTTGGCTGAAAGAAGAAATCAGTATCTTTATTAACTTATGAGCATTCATCTTCTCCAAGATGTAGGAACAAAGAGCAAAATTAATGTAGGCAGAAGCTGTCAATCAAGTGATATTCAAAAGACAAATTAAGTACAGTCTTGTTCTAGTAACCCCACAATATGTCATGTAAATTTGCCTACATGTAATAGTTATTAAAGCTGCAAACCCCATTCTCCTTACTTTCATCATTCTAACCTCAGGACTAAAAAGAAACAGAAGAGAGAGAAGATATAGATGCCTTCCACCACCATTTGTAAAGGCTCCTGAATGTTGTCATTTGGGATTTGGTTAGTCCCATGTCTGTTTTACAGTGGTACAAGAGGAGCTATAAGAATACCGGGGGCAGGGGGGGAAGAGTAATAATGGATAATTCTATTGAGTAATTCTGAGACTGGGAGACTTACACATACAAACACATATCTTCTGCTACTCTCTAGAAAATGAAGGAATCTGTCCTGCTTTAAACATTGCAAATAATAAAACATAAACAAAGCTAAACTGTGCTTTAAAATATTTTAGCTCTTTGCAAAGTTGGCAAATCATTGCAAAACATCACAAATATTTTCTCCTACTCATCGGTACCAAGTCAAAACTCCTTTTTTTGCAAAAGCTTGCTTCAACATTACAGATAGACATATCATGAAAAATCAAAATTAAAACCCCAATGTCATGTGTGTATGAATAAGCACTGTACTTATATAACTGAGGAGGTAATTAATATCCTGCATTTTTTTTTCTGTGCCTGCTGGTTAATTCTAAGATTAGTGTTCAGTTTAATGTTGAGCTTCACACAATGTTTCAATATCATGCTGTAGAGAAATTGTTGGAGTCCTGAACATTAAATCAATAGGTCTTCTGTCTTGTTCAGATAATCAAGTTTCCCTTAGGCGAGACCCATGCTGATCCCCAGTGTGAAACTCATTATGTTTCTTCTGGACTAGAATATGACATGTTATCTAATAAATTATTAATACATGTTATAAATACAAAGGAGTTTACTTAATGAAAGAAGAGTTCAATTTTTTACTGTCTTAGAATTCAGTTTAAGGTAAATATTAGCTTGGGACAATATAAACTGTTTGTATTACGAAAGAAAATAAAATAAAAAATTTGAAAGACCAGATTGGATCATGGAAAATGACTTACAAGAAATATATAAAAAGTTAGATGTGAAGATGGTGGTTGCACATACAGATTAAAATAGTCCTGTATGAAAAGCAGGAAGAGGAGAGAGAGGAATGGAAGGAATTACAGCTAGAGGAAAGCTCTCATGCTAAACACCAAATCTGGCAGAGTCATAAGTAGTGCTTACCACAATCCATAACTTTTGAGGAACCAGGCCCTAGCAGATTAAATTATTACTTCAATTACAGCTAAAATAGTACTTCAGGGAGAACAGACTAGATCCTTCATATTAGTGCTCCAGGTTGGAATCCAATTGAAAACCTGAATTTTGATAGTACTGCTTGCTCTGAACTCTACTAAAACTGCACTATTCCCTGTTAAGTTTTGCCTTAAATATATTTATTTCTGGAAAGTCTGAAGTGAATAAGATAATGTATCATGGAAAGAAGAGGGTACTACCCATTAAGAAATGGGAAGATGGTTCAAGGAGAGAAGCACTGCAGAAAGGTGATTGTCAATCAGAAAACAAACTGAAAAGTGGAGAAGCTTTATGATGGTGGAGACAGACATAAAATCTATTTAGTGTGGAAATGATCCTCTTCTAAAAATATAGAGACTATTCATAATAAAAATTTGTTATAACACTTCTTTTTGTGTTCTGTTTAAGAAGTAAATTGCAAAACAGAGAAAATTATCCATAGGGAACTATTCATTTCCCATGGAAAGGATGCACATCCTTAGCAAAAACAAAAATCAGGATAAAAGGAAAGAGTTCATAGGAGGACTATCAATGAGAGGCAAGGTCTTATCATTTTACCATTTGCAATCACTCAAATTTCTCATCCACCTTACGGATTCTACAAGATTTTCTGCCAGTGCTCAATTCTGAAATGTGTTACATGTTCAAAACATCCAAGGAATTGTAGGAATATTTATTGTTTCATCAAATTAAAGTATATGAAAGGAAAACAGAATATTGTTTTAGTTAAAATCAGAACTGTTAAGAGACTGGATATTCTCAGTGAAGTGACCTTAAATAGCTACGTACATGAACAGATTCTTTCAGTGCTTTTTTATATGCCTCTACCTACTAAGCAATTGTAAACCCAGTGTTAGTACTAGCCCAACAACTATGCCCTTCATCTACTCTCTGACATCCATTCTATATTAGTGACCACTAATTTTCATACAAGGAGCCATAGTGAATGGATTTAAACTGTACTGTATGTTTTTTTAGTAGCAGCAAGTCTCACGACCTTTTTCCTCCCTTTGCTCCCCTCCTGGCAAATTAAAGACAACAGTAGACAATTCAAAGTTGTGACTGATTTTCCAATTAAACGGAGTTGTTTTATCTGAGCTTCAAAAAGGGAGTCATTTGGTACCACAATGAGTGCGAGACATGGTCTGTGATTCCTTTTGCACTTTATATTTGTTTACCTTTAAAACTAAAACGAATGTAGTATGCAGTATTTTGCTCTCAGAGGAATGACTATAACATTCTCCATATTATATAACACCTAACATCATGAATCCTGGGCTACATTACAGATTTAATAATAAAACCCAATTCTGCCAATTGTATGTATGAACAACTCCACTAAAGTCAATGCAATTATTTAGATTGAATTTATAGAGAAATATTTGGAGAATGAGAGCCATAGACTGCAAATCTTATTGAACAGAAATCTCACATAGGTTTGCTTTTGTTGCTGCCTTAATTGACCACTATCAGCTTAAAAGTCAAGCTGGTAATACATACTACCACATTTCAAATAACAAACAAAACATAGTCAAGTCTCCAGCATTTCTATTTCTCCTCCATGAGCAAAACTCTAGAAGAGAAGGAATCCTGCCATAAGATTTCCACTTTTTACTTAAAGTGAAACATAAAGTGCTTGAGCTCAGCATGAAGGTCTCATTTGCAAACTGATGCAGGTCTTTAAAGTCCTGAAGAATATTGCCTATGTTGAGTCAAAATGCTGCCTTCAGCTTCTTGCAATTCAATGGTTATGTTTCTTCCTCACTGCTATGTGTGACTTCTAATTGTTTTCTGTCCTTTCTGTGAAATACTATACCATTATATGGAGATGCTGGCCATCATAATCAGACATCAACCCAGTTAAAGGCAGATACTTGGTCTGTGAGCTGCTTTTTGACCACTCTGCTAACAGTGAAGGAATTACTACTCCAGTAAGATCTTGTGAGCATTCTCATCTCTCTTATTGCTTACAGGACCTTAATGGAGTAGCAAAGATAGTCAGTATAAAAAAAAATTAAGACAAAATCAAAGCTGTAGTCACAGAGTCCCTTTAGAATATCTGTTGGTAGCAAGCAGGAGCAAGGGGATAATTTATGGGCAGAATATAAGAAAAAGTATTTTCCTTTATATTTAAAGCTTTATTTTATTGTAATATTTTATACCATTTTTCCATATAATGAATTTTTGATTTATCTTAAAAAATTGCAATATTTCTTCATACCTTGATGAATATTTACAATTTTTACTATGATTTAATAGAGTGATTGGACTGTGATTACAGCTAGACTGATCAGTATTATATAGGACCAATCGTACCATGTTGCAAAATAAAATGTTTCAGAATTTTACCCCATAACCTCATGAAATACTTCAGAAAGAATCTATCTGTACACTTTGATCTTCATTTTTTAATTGTTTACATTACTTCAATTTCTTCACAAAAGCCATCTTTTAATAGCAAGGCATCTTTAATTGGCTTTGAAAGTGTATTCTAATGGAATTTTCTCAGATAACCTTTAACAGTTTAAACAGGTTAAATTTTAATGTCATTTATGTTGGAAAGGTGTTCAAAATATTATACTATTAAATATTTTATGACATCATTATGGAAAATTTAGCTATTTCCAAACTAGACTCAGGAGGCCAGAGGTATCATTCCACACTAGTTCTTGAATTGTTAAACAGGTCTACTGAGATTTGTACTCTTTTTCAAAATTTAATAATATGGTTTAGGTTGCTGCTAACTTTGCAAAATATGGTATTCTTGCACAGATGTGACTGTTAATTAAAAAGTCTCTTGTGAGCGTGAATGGGTTTAGGGTGATGTTTTTGTTCGTGTTTGTAACATTTAGGAAAATTTGGAATATTCAAGTATTTGTGTATTCATAAACATAATGTACATAAAAGACTATAGTCAGTCCTAACTACTGCATAGAACTATAAGACAATCATATTTACAGGTAAGTGCCTTCAGTGGCTTATATCTACAATATTGCTGTCACTAGAAGAATTAATCTATGATTCTTGTCAATCAAACAGTTTAGTAATAACACTTGTACTATAACTCCATTATCCATTATAAACAAGTTGAAAAAGTACTTTTTAGACATACTTGTAGATTGTGCTTATCAAATATCCCAAAGGGAAAAAAAAAGTTTATTTTGTGAGGGATTGAGAGTGCTTTAAACAAACCTTCCCATTTTAAGTGGGGAGAGGAAATTGGCAGGCTGTTAACAGAAATCAAAAGAACACAGCTATGTTATAAGCTACCCTCTATTTCCTTTGAAGTGAAGGAATTTTAAACCACTTAAAAAGATAATATAGGAATGTGAGTTAAAAATGCATTGTCACCTAAGTAATAGTAATTATAGTAGAATACAGAAATAGAAACCTTATACATTATAGTGATTGTTAGAGTAGGAGAGAGAGATGACACTAGTTTTTTACCTCGTCACAATGCATCCTTTTAAAACACTCTGAATCTTCTTCAAAATATACTTCAAAACAACAATTCATTCTCTAGGTCCCACACAACTATATTGAAGCATGACTCAAATGTAATATTTGTAAGGTATGTTATAGTTAACTCCTTTCAAATTGCTCCCTTCAAAATTTATGGAGAAAAGCACCATAATAATAATATACTGTGTAAGTTTATGTAAGTAAGTAAGTAAGTTCTCCTATTTATTGATTCTTTTAGATGATCCATTGCTAAAAGAGTAAATATTTTTATTCCACTGCTCTAAAAAAAAAAAAAGGCCCAAGCACTATTTCAATCACTATTTGGGGAAGTACTAAAGTAACATGAGTAAAACTATATAAAGGAAAATATAGACATCATGGGACTAGGAAACTAGTTATTTTCAAACAGTATTTTCCCCCTTTTGTATTTCTTTCTCTCTGAGGTGAACTTTGGATCTTAGAACATTTACATGTAAACAAAGTTTGCAGATTTGAATAAATAGTTAAAACAATAAAACAATTTACCTGTGCTTAATATGCTGCCAAGTAATATATACTAAATAATAATATATTATCAACTGTAAATAGAACCAGAAGCCTAAGCAGTCCCTGAAAAAGTCAATTTCTATCTGAGAAATACTAGAATAAGGGAAATGAAAACTTTTCTGTAAGTTTTACATTAACCACCAGACTGATATTCCTATTGCTTATACTTTAGCATAACTTAAATTAGTATTTTAAAAATCACTTTGATTCTTTCCTCCACATAACATTTGTGAGTACAGAATTGAAACAACTCAACCTCTTCACATAAAAATGTAATTGAGAATGTATTGCTAATATTCGTTTTACTTTGTTAATTACTGTGTGTCTGCATATGCGGGAATATGTGTAATTCAGAAATTGATGGCTTGGACAAAAATTGCACAGACCTGTCTGTAAAATTAGTGCACCATTTTCAGTGCTGTAAATCTGAAAACTCCATACAAATGGCCAAGATCATAGAAGGAATATGTAGCATATAAAAGGATGAAATCTATCATCAAAACCAATAGCTTTACCAGATGTATATCTCAGCTACAGCTACAGCCCTGTGTTGTGGAACAGATAAGCTGATGACAATCTGCAGAATTTTTTCATTATTTTAGATTCCATTGCAAGAATTCCATCTGCAACACAGCTTTCTCTTCCTTGCTTCAGGACAATGCTGTGCAGATGAGAATTTTTTCTGTAAAGGTTTAGTAACAAGCCAAAAAAGATGAAAACATTAGATCTTTTATTACAGCAGTTGAATCTGAAATTTTGTTTCTGTTGGAATGTGTTACCAGAAGTAAAATATGCAATCATTCCTTCTTCAGGGACAAAGACTTAACAAAGACAATATTCCTGAGGGTTTGTCAGTAATTAAGGTGTATTTATATGGAGGTTCGTTGCTTTTTTCTTTATATATAAGTAACCAACACAAATGTCCACGTTAACTCATATACTTTATACTAAAATTACCAGAGAGTACATGAGAAATTTGGAGATTAACATGAAAAGAACATTTAGCTTAGAAGCTTCACTGTCCATTCATGTGTCAGGTTTCAGTTGTATAACTCCACTAACAGCTCCATAAAGAACATAAAAAAACCACCATGAACAAGATGCTGGCAAAAGATAGAGCAGTCTTATTAGCCACAATGATTCATTAGTCTTAAGTTCATTAGACTCTTTTGGAGTATATGAAAATAGAAAAGATCAGAAATATCCATTGCTCTGATGTACTTTCATAGAATATCTTTTTTTTTTTTTTCCTTTACTTTCAATCTAGGGACCCAAAATCAAGCTCTAATCTCACTGGAAAAGTGCTGGTTTGCATGTCTCCCAAAATGTTAAACCTAAGGTTGTGATAAGCATTTGGTGATGACAGTTCAAGACTTGACTATTCCTTTTCTCTATTTCAGCTGATCAGAAAATAACTGAATTAAAAAGATAAAGAACCAATATTGCAATTAATAGGGAATACATACAAAGTGTTGAATTTTGAAGTCTAGTGATAGAAAATAAGCATGCAAAATTGAAAGTGGGGACAATGAATGAACAAATAAAGCAGGCCATGCTATTTTACACAATCAAAATTTGACAATCCAGACAACTATAAACATGCATGAGAACAAAAACCATGCCATTGCTGATGTATAAAACAGAAATACAGTTTTTGACTTGTAGTGCCTACAAAGAAAATTAAATGCTAAATGAGTGATCAAGGTTATACTTCTGGAAATATGAGGACAGATGTTAGACTGTTAGTTACTATGGAAAAAAACACTTACTAGTCTTGAGCATGTAGCAAAACCAGAAATGCATAGGATTCCAGTCCATGTAGCACATTGAAAGCTGATGGCGAAAGCAAAGCCATAGAGTCTCCTCACAATAAACATAAAGGTATAAGTGAACTAGGGAAAATCTGGGAAGAAGTTTAAGACTGGGCAGGAGACTAGCTTCTGAAGAAACTCTCTCTTTGCCTTGTTTGCCCTACTGCCCAAGAAGAAACACAGTGAGATAAAAATTTCTGCAGAGCAGTGTAAACAAGAGTATGTTAGACTGAGCCCACTGTATGATAACATTAAAGTTTCAGTATTCTGCTACAGTTTTTGTTTTATTTATAAAAATATTTCTGAGATTTAAATTATTAAAAGCAGTAGAAACAAATTCAAAGGTATCTCCTTTTGACATTTTGGATAGATAGGAATATTCTGCAGATGTAAAGAAAGGTAATACAGTTTTTCGGATAGTGATTCTCAATTTTTTATCAAGTCCACAGGGAAAACTGCAATTGCTCCCAGCCCATTCTTCAGATGTTGATATACTGTAATTACTGCACAACTCTGTGCTAAAAAATAGGAAGTGTAGCAAAAGACTTTCTCATCAGAACCCTTAAGCAAACAGTTTCATCAAGCTTTTACAATAACACTACCCAGACTGAAAAAATTACTGAACAAATTTATGTGTTCATTTAGAAATATTTTTAGTTTAGTGAACTAGAAAGCTAGTAACAGTTGAGTAAAACAGGGTATTTCTGGAATTTTGCAAATGTGTAAGACTGTTTTAACAATGGTATTCTGAGTTAGTGAGGGTGAATGATAGAACTGAGTCCTAACTTCAGTACTTCCAGGTAAAAGAACCAAAAGTTGTGTCAGGACATAAAAAGTCAGTGTTAATACATTTTACTCAACACATAGGGCGGTACTGTACTAGAAGGAACAGCTCTACTGGGTTGACCAAAAATAAGAGTAACAAAACCATTCCATTTGTTCTTTGGATGTCCTGTGTTGATGGTATTTCCCCACAACAAACATGCTACATTTCATGGAGTGGCTTACACTTCACTGCGTGTCGGCACAGCTCCTATGATAAGTACTACGGGTTTTTCCTGCTTCTGTCTTACTAGCTCAAGAGACATTTTTTTTTCCAGAGTTAACTATCATCTCAAAGGGCTAAAAGTCACTACCCCTGACATAGCTCAGTAAGAAGTCTAGCTTCCTGACCCTATTTCTTTTTGATGTAACACTTGTCATTACCAGTATTGTAATTAAAACCTAAATGCATTTCTATAGTAAACCTTAAAGAATTTTATATATAAATTTCCATTTACCACAATTATTTCTCTAAAGTAATGTAATTTTCATTTCCTGTACCATCCAACTTGACATTCAAACTTTCTCAGATTTTTCAGCTAAAGTTCCAGCACTGTGTGCTAGTACTAAGTATGTAATTCTGAGCCTAATTTAGTGAATTGTATATTAAAACACATCAATCTTACTCCCTAATAACACAAATTTATTATAGCTAACATATATTAGAAGGTACAACTACAGAGCATGCTAAGACGCATTACCAAGCATCAAGAGGAAAATGTTCCTAATCTGCTCTCAAAGTTGGTCATACACTTCCCCAATAACTGTGAGAAAAAAAGTATTTCTATGTGTAAGTGGGAACTGCAAGTGTCACTTTGCCTCTACCTCACTATCCTGTCAGATGTAGAGATTCATAGTGGTCATTGGCTTAAAGAAATATTTATCATACATTTTTAGCATTTTACAGATAACAATTTACAATTTGAAATCAGCTAATTTAAAGAAAATAGAGAAGGAAATTTTTTTACAATTTTAAGTTATAGTCCTTCACTGCTCCTCCCACGAACACAGGTGTTAAATTCAATGATACTGCTTTTGTGGAGTTCATCTGCCACGGGTCACCGGTGTTTGTTTATTCCTGCTTTTAGGTCATCCTCTTTCAACTCAGCTCTCTCTATAGCTCAGTAATATATTACAGTTTTTTCTCCTAGTATTGATCTTTCTGTTGCCATTCTTGCATCAAGGTTATAAGGCTGCACTGTAAATCCACACCAAGTTGAAAATTAGCGGTGAACACAACTAACATGTTAAGCAGCTTCATACTACATCACACTCATTTCTTAAATTACCACTGAGTTTGTGTATATGGTTTGAGCATTACCTCTCTGAGACCTGTGTCTTTCCCAGTGTGATGCTGCTGGAGCTACCATCAGCAGAGTTGTCTGAAATATCTTGGTAGGAAAGAGAAGTCTTACCATTGAGTCATTCTTTAATAAAATTCTCATCTATAATACCATACCATAAAATAAATTAAGAAATTGAGTTTTGGGAACTACGTGTTACAAATTTCAAGTACCGGCATCACTGGCTAAAATATTCTACAATGACAGTTTCTGCTGCCCTGTCCTCACACTCCTCCGGGATGGCTGGATAATCTCCAGCATGCCAGCTTCAAATTCTACTATGTTGCATCACTTTGGCCCTGCCAAGAATTGACAAAATAACAAACATAAACAACATAAAACAAGCTGGCTTCCAGAATGCAGCTGTGTCTCCCAGCCAACCAGAACTGATAGAAAGCATTATTTTGGAATGCTGCTCTACCTTATATAAACCTTAAACTAAATTAATGAGCTGCGTTTTGTGGTTTCCAAACAGGGTATTAGACCATTTCTGCAATTTTTCTTTCCTCCGCCTTCTACTATAAACACTGTCTTGCTAGGGTAGTGCTTCAGTCTGGCATTCTTCATCAAGAACAGCTTTTCAAGCACTTTTAACCATTCTTGTGATAGTGGCAGTCTTATGTGAGATAAAGACAAAGCAGAGCTATACGTCGTCATTTTAATGTGGGCACTTGACTGAATGTCACGTGAACAGATCTCCTGTTGCCTGCATGTAGACATTCAATAAGACAGCCTAAAATCATAGATCTCACTTCAGAGTCCTACAGAAGAGTCTAGTGTTAGATACACAATTTCTCATACCTACACTCTCCTCCTCTAGGGAAGCAAGGCTCACACTCCTTGATAATATTTCCCAGGGTTTTGGTCATATCTTTCAAACAAGTTGTAAGTACAACTTGAACAAAATTGTAAAGCATAAATCATCTGTGATCATCTAAAATTGTCAATAGTGTATTGTATGCTCTTACAGAAATTTGTTATACAATAAAATATGGATATTTTGTGGCAATTAGCCAAAAGTAAATAGCACATCCTTGATGTATATATTAGCTTGTACTGCAAAGGAGGGACAGAGGAGGAGGAAGAGCACCATCCTTTTGGGTTGAATGAACAATCGTTTGAAGAGGGAATGAAGCCAGCAGAAGATACTGATTGCCAGCTTAGGGAACTGAAAGAGTTGATGGAGAAATCTTCTCCATCCTCTTCAGTGAAGTAGGAAGATCAGCACCAAAGATTCAGTCAGCACCAAAACCTGGCAGAACAGTTTAACTCTATAGTCCACTGGCAGGTTTACTGAATGTTGAGGGAAATATTTTTAAGATCTCAAGAAAAGTCATAGTCAAGGAGCTTGGAAGAATTCTTCATGTTTCACTATGTCTGTATCAACCTTCTTTTTCAATCAGCTCGAATCCAAATATTACCCAGCTGGCTTCTTGCATTTAAAAACCCAGTGTACAGAAAACTGAATGATAACTACATGTAAATAATTTCTTGATTTGCAGTGTCACACTTTTGAAACTGCTCAGTAGTTATACATAACACAGTTCCTTCCTCACCACATGTTCTGTGATAGAAACCTGTTCCTCCTACAATAAACTGAGGGTCACTTCTTTTGTTTGAATTTATCTTTGTACAATCAGGAACAAGAAGGACTAATTTCAAATCCTCTCAAAATCAACAGGAATCATCTATTACTAGTTTCAGCTAGTCTTGCAGAAATATAAAAAGTGGATGAAAATCTAAGTCTGAGCAACCACATCTAAAATCATTTGAAAATATGAATCACATCTCCTATATGAGATAGAGCATAATTGCAGCATATGGTTACGCAGTACTTTTAACCCCTATTTTCCTTTAAATTCTTCAAAATTTTACTGCAAACATCTATATTTACGAATTACAAAACCAAAGATACTAAACGTGTTTAACACACGTCATACAGAACACCTGTCAGTTTAAAGTTCGAAGCCAATTTGAAGCATATAATGAATTTATATCTGGGGTACGAAATAGGTAACTAAAGCGACATCCTGAGGCACAGTTAACGAGATTGTCTTATGTAAAGCTATCTGGTAATATGATCATCTCTAATGAGATTACTCTGAAGTAATCCCTTTAGAAATTAAATTAATGGATGATTTACATTCACAATGCAAGAATACAGAAGTAAAATGTACCCAAAACATTTTAAGGTTAATATCAAAGGATTTCTCTATCCCTCTTA
Organism: Phaethon lepturus; assembly: GCF_000687285.1. Taxonomy (NCBI): domain Eukaryota; kingdom Metazoa; phylum Chordata; class Aves; order Phaethontiformes; family Phaethontidae; genus Phaethon; species Phaethon lepturus. Next base: position 39,484 of record NW_010561382.1, on the reverse strand, counting down.
GGCCAAGTTATTATGTATATAATAATTATTGCATTAAATCAGAGGAGCCAAAAAAGAAGGAGACCCACAGGAAATAAAATGTTGCCAAGAATAGTATACTTTATTTGTGAGTATCACATGTCTTTTGAAAATGATAACCAAATAATTAAACAGAAAACAGCTCCTGCCTGGAGCCCAGTACCGGACACTGCAGGTAGGAGAATCAAAAGGAATACTAAAATTTAGTATTGAATCTGCTGAGTTTGAGAGGAAAGGCAAGGGATAAATCATTTAGAAAGATACATAAGGAGAAGAGAGCGTGTGGTGGGTTGACCCTGTCTGGATACCAGGTGCCCACCAAAGCCCCTCTATCACTCCCCTCCTCAGCTGGGCAGGGGAGAGAAAATACAACAAAAGACTCGTGGGTCTGGATAAGGGCAGGGAGAGATCACTCACCAGTTACCATCACAGACAGAACAGACTCAAATAGGGGTAATTAGTTTAATTTATTACCAATCAAATCAGAATAGGGTAATGAGAAATAAAAATGAAATCTTAAAACTCCTTCCCCCCAACCCCTCCCTTCTTCTTGGGCTCAACTTCACTCACGATTTTCCCTACCTCCTCCCCACCGGCAGTACAGGGATGGGGAATAGGGTTTGCTGTCAGTTCATCACAAGTTGTTTCTGCTGCTCCTTCCTCCTCAGAGGGAGGACTCCTCACACCCTTCCCCTGCTCCAGCATGGGGTCCCTCCCACGGGATACAGTCCTCCATGAACTTCTCAACATGAGTCCTTCCCACAGGCTGTAGTTCTTCATGAACTGCTCCAGCCTGGGTCCCTTCCCCGGGGTGCCGTCCTTCAGGAACAGCCTGCTCCAGCCTGAGTCCCCCACGGGGTCACAAGCCCTGCCAGCAAACCCGCTCCAGCCTGGGCTCCTCTCTCCATGGGGTCACAGGTCTTGCCAGAGGCCTGCTCTAGTGTGGGCTTCCCATGGGGTCACAGCCTTCTTCAGGCATCCATCTGCTCTGGTGTGGGGTCCTCCCCAGGCTGCAGGTGGAGATCTGCTCCATCGTGGAGCTCCATGGGCTGCAGGGGCACAGCCGGCCTCACCGTGGTCTTCACCAGGGGCTGCCGGGGAACCTCTGCTCCGGCGCCTGGAGCCCTCCTGCCCCTCCTGCTGCACTGACCCTGGTGCCTGCAGAGCTGTTCTCTCATATTCTCACTCGTCTCTCCAGCTGTAGTTGTGCAATTTTTTTCTCCCCCTTCTTAACTCTATTACCCCAGAGACGCTGACATCGTTGCTGATGGGCTCAGCCTTGGTCAGCAGTGGGTCCGTCTTGGAGCCAGCTGGCATTGGCTCTATTTGACATAGGGGAAGTTTCCAGCAGCTTCTCAGAGAAGATGCCCCTGCAACGCCACTCCCACTACCAAAACCTTGCCACAAAAAACCAGTACCAAGTATCAAAAAAGTACATTGCAATGAGAGGTTGCATTCAGCTCTATCAATCAGAAATGGAGGTAGGTGGGGGCTTTAAAATGGAAGGTTAAACTGGAGGTGAGGGGGCACAGACGTAGGTCATGACTGGTTTAAACCTTTTATCTATATGCTGTTTGTGTTATGAAAAATGAACCTGGCTGTAAGTAGCTTCTTTCAGCCAATTGATTGTCATGCTATTAGCAACTGTAAAGGATATCAGGCATGCTATGGTAGGGATTTTGTTAAAATCTTGCATTTATGAACGTGATGTGAGACTTCCATAGAATTTGATGTGTTCAGTCACTCTAAAAGGCAGGCAGAAAAGGCTAACTGCAACACTGTAATTTGGGAGGCTGAGGACACTGTAATCCACATGAAGTGAAAGATTATATAGAAGGAAAGTTGTGAGAGCTGATGGTGACTCTGAGATTTGACTTTTTAAATTGGAGAGGGGACTTTAAAGCTTTCGTCATTGTGGAATACTATCTGAAACAAGGCAGTAGGCAAAGGACGTTGTTTTCACACATTGGCATTTGGTAAAGGGATGCCAAAAGGATACTAAAGGCAACAGATTTTACCATGTAACCATGACACCAGAGAGGAAACATTAAAGTCAGTAAAAGCATTATAGTGAAAATGGAATCAAATTAAATCACTTCAGACTTATGCCAGCCTGGTCCTGTGGACAGACTGCCTGTCAAAACACATTAGATGTGCTCCTGGAACGTGCCCTCCAGTCAGTTTCTTCCCAGAATAATCCAGTGCATATGTGCTGTGGCTACTGGGTGATGTGAGACAAAGCACAGTAAGTGGGATGGGGGGGACATTTGCTTCATAACTGCACTCCTGACCTCAGCTAAAACATTAGCATAGACACACCCCCAGGACGGCTAAGGAACAACCAGTTAGGTTAGCTCCTTTTCTGATTTTAATGCATCCGTAGAGAAGAAAAAAAAAAGTACAGCATTACCTCTAGTACAGGGAAGTGACTGACTCTATCCTCCCCTGCAATTACAGGAGTATTCTGAAGTCAGTTGTGCCTAAATGCTACATTAAGCAATTTTCAGATCTCTAAAGCTGACTCGTAAGCCAATTTTGCACATGATTTTTTAAAGGGAATTGGTCAACAGCATTAATTACAATTAAAGCAGAAAGTTTATAAGAACCAAGGCAGTACTTTTCATGCCTATAAAAGGACGTTTAATATGACAGGGTGGAATCTTCTCCCTGAATAGGAACGAACTAGGCACACGCTCTGTATTTCTAGAGCCTATGGCATTAAAAATACTTGTCAGTCCTGACTTTGCAGATCGTATTTGTATCAAGTGAACTCAGTAGTCTGTAGATCATGTTCTTATTCAATCCGAGGCAACAGGCTACTGAAGTAGTGGATTTTTTAGGATGTGGCAGAAAATGGTAAGACCTCTCTGCTCGGTTTCCTTATTTACTGGCTGCTCTGTAACAGTGAAATCATGGCAGGCATGGTAAGTAAAAAGACTTCTTAACTAAGAGCTTTCTCTATCCAAACTAATTCAGTTTGCCACAAAGCAGTTGCCCAAACCAATTACATTTTGGCTTAATTTCTGTCTCCTTGCAACTACACAAAAAATCTAATAAAAAGTGACTGTAAAATGTAAAATATATCTGTGAAAGGCAAAAATAAAATAAATGCTCTAAGTAATAATCAAGAATCATTTTCTACTTGTCTGAGAAAATCTATGTCCAACCTGCATTCAATAATTTTAGGGTTTTTTGGAACCCCCAAAAATGTGGTCCATCCTGGTGTCATACCAGGTTAAATAATAACAGATACTTTTGGTCATGTTTATGGCTACTGATCATTGCCTTAAGAGTTCCTGCACTTACAGAGAGGCCAGAAGCAGGCCTGTATCTTAGTTCTCATTGACTGTTATAATAAAGCAGGCATGATTATAGAGCAAATGTATGTCCTATAGCAACTGAATAGCCATTCCAACAAGCTGGATCTGTTGTGAAGAAACAGAAAGCAACTGACATGCCTATGTTTCTTTAGAATGAACTCATGCTGAGATTATAAAGGTTTAATCCCACTTGTTTCTTCTTGGTAGAAACTGAAATCAGGAAAGAGGGGTTTTGTTGCAGTGTGCAACTTGACAACTGGCATCACCAAAT
>NW_010561382.1:12410-35844 GCF_000687285.1 Phaethon lepturus | reverse complement strand
GTTCAGCAGTCCCCTTAATAGACACTTTACTGGTCCTTTACCTGCTAGGTTCTTGTATATCTGACAAAATTTTCCATTGTTGTGCTACCAAAATATTTACACTCATGGTCACACCCAAAATATCATTTACGATAATATGGAAATCATGTATCCTGAGTGTGCCAAAAAAATGACATTGTAAATGCAAAATGAAATAATGTTGTTTTCTGCTATAGTTACAGGTAGCATTCATCCCCTTAATACATGTTTAGCTAGATGTTCACCACTGCAGGATGACTTTTGTCTCATTCTTATGCCCACCTCTTTGGACAGGAACTTGCAAGCTGGTTTCGAACTGCTGTCCCCAGAAAGTGTCTAGGAATGCCATCAGAAAGAACTAAAACAGAAAGGTCACCAGCACACTCAACAGAGCAGAGGATGCCAAGTCTTTCTTTAGGTTGTTGGTCATGCAGTGTGTTACCTAAAGAGGTCACCCCACTACAATCCTTCTTGCTCTCTGAATTTCAAAAACACTTCCATGCTGGATTATTCTCTTCAGGACTCTGGGGGAAGACTCTGCCTCCTGCTGTAACAAGATTAAGCTCATTCCATAACTGTCTGGACACTACCTTGGGATCTTGGCTGGCTTCTTGCCATCCTGAAATCAAGACGAAGCATCTGCTGTGCCATTATCCAGTCTTGGCATACGCATGCCTTAAGAAAGGACATTGTGACATAACCAGTAGAGCAAAAAAGCCCTTACTGACTTAAGGACCCACAGGGCTATTGCCATCTGTTTATTAATTAGGTGCACTAGGTCCGGATTATTACATATGGAATGAACCAAGCTGTTGGTGCCTCAGTCCATCAGAATGCTATGGTTATAAGGCAAGGATTTTAAAGAAATAGGAAATAAGTGTCCTTGTTTGAATTGCCCAGTACAATGTCTCCCGATGTTTTAAATCCAAATCATTATTCCACTCCTCTACTAAATGTGTCAGATGAGCCCTCTGTTACTGTCTTCCTGTAAAATCTATTTCATAAGGGAACACCACTATAGGGTAGAATGATAATTTTAACTTTCTTCCTCATATTTTTATGTTTTTATTCACCATGACATGTCAGTGTTTTGTTTGTTTGTTTGTTCGTTTCAATCAGTCAAGATCATCAATACCCACCACATAGAATCTCCTACTGAAACAAATATCAGAAAAAAAAAAATCAGAAATAGTGTAGCCAGCAGGAGTAGGGAAGTGATTGTGCCCCTGTACTCGGCACTGGTGAGGCCGCACCTTGAATCCTGTGTTCAGTTTTGGGCCCCTCACTACAAGAAGGATGTTGAGGTGCTGGAGCGTGTCCAGAGAAGGGCAATGAAGCTGGTGAGGGCTCTGGAGAACAAGTTTTACGAGGAGCAGCTGAGGGAACTGGGGTTGTTCAGTCTGGAGAAGAGGAGGCTGAGGGGAGACCTTATCGCTCTCTACAACTACCTGAAAGGGGGTTGTGGCAACGAGGGTGTTGGTCTCTTCTCCCAAGTAAGTAGTGATAGGACAAGAGGAAATGGCCTCAAGTTGCGCCAGGGGAGGTTTAGATTGGATATTAGGAAAAATTTCTTCACCAAGAAGGTGGTCAAGCATTGGAACAGGCTGCCCAGGGAGGTGGTGGAGTCACCATCTCTGGAAGTGTTCAAAAAACGTGTGGATGTGGCGCTTCAGGACATGGTTTAGGGAACATGGTGGCGCTGGATTAATGGTTGGACTTGATGATCTTGACGGTCCTTTCCTTAGTGATTCTGTGATTCTGTGAAATAATTCAGTAAGCAAAAAGTAAAAACTCCCCCAAATCATCTTTGGATATTTCAATGTATATTGTTTTATATTCTTTGTTTGAAAGACGTGCCCACCAAAGCCACAAAAAATCTGTGTCTCTCTCATGGAACACTGTAAAACTAGGAGTGTGATTTTGTTAAACTGATTATTATTAAATTTAAATTCCTTATGTTCACAATATACCCACTTTGTATCTATCCTTTGGAAGAGAGGATCACCTACTAAAGAGGATGTATCATGGCTCTTCAGCCTTTTTAGGAGCTCACTTTGGTGCAACAAGAAGGCAGTGGAATTTCCAGTCAGCCGTTCCTCTTTGTCATAGAATCATAGAATAGTTTGGGTTAGAAGGGACATGTAAGGTCATCTAGTCCAACCCCCCTGCAGTGACCAGGGACATCTTCAGCTAGACCGGGTTGCTCAGAGCCCTGTCCAACTCGACCTTGAATGTTGCCAGGGATGGGGCATCCAGCATCTCTCAGGGCAACCTGTGCCAGTGTTTCACCATCATCATCGTGAAAAATTTCTTCCTTATATCTAGTCTGAATCCTGTTTTAGTTTAAAACTGCTACCCCTTGTCCTATCGCAAGAGGCCCTGCTAAAGTGTGTCCCCATCTTTCTTACAGGCCTCCTTTAAGTACTGGAAGGCTGCAAGAAGGTCTCCCCAGACCCTTCTCTTCTCCAGGCTGAACAACCCCAACTCTCTCAGCCTTTCTTCATAGGAGAGGTGTTCCAACCCTCTGATCATTTCTGTGGTCATCCTCTGGACCCGCTCCAACAGGTCCATGTGTCTCCTGGGCTCCTAAGCTGGACGTAGTACTCCAGGTGAAGTCTCACCAGAGCAGCGTAGAGGGACAGAATCACCTCCCTCAACCTGCTGGTCATGCTTTGTTTTATGCAGACCAGGATATGGTTGGCCTTCTGAGCTGCAGGCACACATTGCTGGCTCATGTCCAGGTTTTCACCCACCAGTACCCCCAAGTCCTTCTTGGCCGGGCTGCTCTCCATCCCCTCATCCCCTAGCCTGTATTGATACTGAGGGTTGCCCCAACCCTGGTGCAGGACCTTGGACTTGGCCTTCTTGAACCTCATGAGGTTCACATGGGCCCATTTCTTGAACTTGTTTAGGTCCCTCTGGATGGCATCCCGTTCCTCAGGCATGTCAACCGCACCAGTACAGCTTGATGCTGTCTGCAACCTTGCTTAGGGGGCACTCGATCCCACTATGTCATTGATGAAGATATTAAACAGTACCTGTCCCAGTACGGACCCCTGAAGGACACCGCTCATCACCAATCTCCATCTAGACATTGAGCTGTTGACCACTATCCTCTGGAGGTGACCATCCAACCAAGTCCTTATCCACCCAACAGTCCACCCACCAAATCCGTATCTCTCCGATTCAGAGAGAAGGATGTTGTGGGGGACCATGTCAAAGGCCTTACAGAAGTCCAGATAAATGACATAAGTAGCTCTTCCCTTGTCACTATATGTGGTCACTCCATCCTAGAAGGCCGCTAGGTTGGTCAGGTGGGACTTGCCCTTGCTGAAGCCATGCTGGCTTTCTCGAATCATCTCCCTGTCCTCCATCTGCCTTAGCATAGCTTCTAGGAGGATCTCTTCCATGATCTTCAGAGGCACAGAGGTGAGGCTGACAGGTCCCTAGTTCCCAGTGTCTTCTTTTACACCCTTTTTAAAAAGGGGGGCAATGTTTCCCTCTTTCTAGTCTCCAGGGGCTTCACCTGACTGCCAGGACTTTTCAAATATCATGGAGGGTGGCTTCGCAACTACATCAGCCAGTTCCTTCAGGACTCTGGGATGCATCTTGTCAAGTCCCATAGACTTATGTATGTTCGGATTCCTCAGGTGGTCTTGAACCTGATCTTCTCTTACAGTAGGAGGGACTTTGTTCCTCCAGTCCATGTCGTGCAGTCCATCCACTTTGCTCCTCCAGTCACCGTCTATCCCTCAAGGTCAGACAAAACTTCTGTGTGGCCAGAAGGTAGATCATAGAATCACAGAATCATGTAATGGTTTGGGCTGGAAGGGAGTTTCAAAGATAATGTAGTCTAACAGCCCTGCCATGGGCAGGGACTATCTTTCACTAGTAATTGAGTATACCTTGCCGACTCAGTAAGAGCCTAAGAATTGCTGCATTTTTATTTTTAATACTTTAAATAGTAAAGTATGTCCTTACAGCACCTCACTAGATAAATATATATGATCCTGCATTACAGTTGTATAATCCCCAAGCACCAGCCCTTCCGATAAAAATATTTCTACATCTGACAAAATATCATTAATATGGCAAATACTGCAGAAAACATATATGTTACTGTAGAAACCCCTAGACAATTGATTTAAAATGAAGGCAATTTTAATTATTTCAATGTAAATGCATTCTGACTTCTAAAAATGGGGTGGTTTAACATTCTTAAAGGTGTTTCTTGACTACCGCACTATATTGTTTCAGGCAGGACAGATAATTGAACAAACTGATTCATACTGCTACCTATAGAGTATTTTTATTTTCAAGATCTAAAACATTTCCATGGACCCTGGAGCAAAATAGAAGGAATCTTGCAATGTAGCAAGTTTGAACTTTAAATCTCTATGGAAATGAATTATGCATATGGATTGTATGTACAGTTTTAAACTTTAGAAATAATCTTGTATACTGCTATTTATGATAGAGGCATGGTTCCAGAGCATTAATGTGAGTTAACATGAGTCTACGGGAGTTAACATTGCTAAGGAAAGGGATGAGACAAACAAAGAAAAACTGGTTATAGACAGGCAGAGTTTTTTCTCCTTGTAGTTGGAATAGGAGACATATGGAAATAAGGAACTATAAACAAGGGGAAAAAAGATATCTTGCTAATTCATCAGCTGTCCAACATGAGCACGAAGAAGTTTGAACTCTCCAGTCAAAAGAAATAGTCAGCATGCACTCTAATTTTGAAGAAGTAAATTATAAATAAAGAAACCAAATATAGGAATTTTTTTCTGGACATTTTTGCAGTGAGAGAGATAAAAGTATCCCCAACAGATTTGAATAATGTCTTTTGTTGTAAAGTGGATGGAACTGAGATATTTACTTTCCAGTAAAATATGAAAGCTTGTGTATTGTTGTCAATACATTGAAATTTGAATAATAAATCCTTTCAGGATTAACCCTCAGTATAAAATTGCTCTATTTAGCAGATGAAAAGGATTTTTTCTGCAGAGAAAGGTTGCAGTACAAGCTGCTTTTTCAACATCTCTTTGTTCTACTATATATTTAGTAAAACATACACATTTATTTTAAATGTGAATCAATGCCTCTTTTAATCAGTGTGAGACTATTTGGTAAAATAACTTTTGTTAACGCACCATAAGGGATTGTGTACAAGAAATAAAGGTGGAAGTGCCCACAGTGTACAAAAGCAATTGTCTCAGGACTGTGCATTTCAGTAAGAACATGGCACTGATTTCTTTTCTTGTGACGGAGTTATCTACCTGTAGATGACATTTTCACTTGTCATATTTGATCATATACTTCCTATCTGTAACCCCACTACAAAAATCCATTAGTGCTCAAGATTTATCCGTGCCTTAGACCTTTCTGCAGATAACTGAAGGTTATTCTGTGTCAAACAGTCAAACTTTCCAATCTTTAAAGTACTGGGAGAAACATTCTTAACATCCAGGAATGATTACTAGTTAAACAAAAAAGCCTTATACGGCCATACCATGATACATTTGAGAATAATGTTGTAAATTTAAAGGCATATTCTACATCACAGCATGCTTTAGGCAAACTTAAATTATTCATTTTACTTGTAACTATTTATGCATTTCTACACATATATAACCTCTTATAGTTTTAAAATAGATTATTTATAAAACATCATCATCTTATAGCAAACTAATGATTCCAGAAAAGTACATTTGCAAACCTTCTGAATAAGCAAAGCAATTTTTAAAAGTGTATTGATTTGTCTAAAGTGTTAAATGACATAATAGCTGTACACTAAAGTATTGAATAATTTAAGTAAATCAATGTTTTCTGAATTTCATACAAGTACAAACTGTCTTGGGCAATAAAATAAATCAATATAATAAAAAAATTTAGTAGTATATAATGATGAATGTATGGGCTGACAATAACCAGAGGTAAAAACTCATTTTATCATTGTAACAAACAACTTCCAGTCATCTTTTCTCTATTATTCCCATCAGAAAACATGCTAGTCTATGGCCAATTGATTTTAGCCCTTAAGTAACTTTTCATTTGAAAGACACCTCACTGAAGTATAAGTATAACCTTTTCTAAATTATCATCCTGGATATGGAACAGTTATGCAGATTATTACTGCTATTAAAATTATTTCATACAGTTTATGGTTCCTAAACAATGACATATTCTGTAGATCTAAAAGAAGCATCACTTCCATTCTTGAATGACTGCCGTAACATTTACTTTAATTAATGTCTCTGGGGCAGAAGGACACTGTTTCAAATGTTATAACTTTTAAAAATAGATTTATTTTTTTTTTACTAATAATAGTCTATTTCAGGCTACCTTCCAGAAAGTTAAGAGCTAAAAAACAAAGAAAAAATGCACATATTTTAAAACTGTTCATAACATTTAACATAAAAAAGTGCATCAATTCATTTCAAAAGCTAACAGAGCTGATATGTCTGTAGAAGACAGTTGATGATGTTTGTTATAACCATATTTATGAAACTTATTAAATTCTTGCTCAGTGGTAAAAACACTTAAAGGAAACTTCTCATCATAAATTGCATAATACTGTATTCATTCAGAGATTTGTAGATTCAAAGGTTTTCTAGAAATATTATGATGAACTTATATACCTCTGAATAGACATGTTACCAGAACAACCAGAGTATCTTGCCTTTCAGACCCACATCTGAAACCATATGAAAAACTGAATAACTTATTCTGGGAAATCATATGAAGGAGAAGAACATTTGTTTGTACGGTTGGATGGTTTGTTTTTCAAAAAAGGACTAAATGAAGAAGCCTTCAGTATTAACACTAGAAGTAAATACAATATCTATATAAGCCATATTTTATATATTTGCAGACATATAGAAGGTGTAAGAGGATTTCAAACTGAAGTGTTTTTTCCAGCAAATTTTATTTTTACAAAAATCTAATCCAAAATTTGTTTTACAAAAATCTAATTAAGTCATAAAAATTGAATGGTACTTTTAAATATAAATCGTACTTTCTGCATCATCTCTCTGTTGATTTTATAGGATTCAGCAGTAGCTAGTCACATCAGTTGGAAGAAAGAGCGCTCTGTTTTGTCTTTGTTGGAAAGGAGGAAAAAGAAGTTCTATATAAACATGAAGTCTCTCTGCTTTTTATTCTAATTTAGTGTTCCTTCATACAACCAGTTCAGAGTAAATTCACATCAGTATAGATGTTATATGAGACGAGATTATGATTCTGCTTGAAAGTGGCTGGTGTTTATATTGTATGAAATGCACTATTTATAAAGACACAATATCTGTATCTACTGACTTTCAAAGAAAATTTCAAGAAAGATTATGGTAACCCTGTATGACAAAATGCTTTATGCTATAATTTACTTTCTACGAAGTACTATCGAAAATTTTTATTAGCTTCTGAATAAGAAATTAACTCTATTTTTGAAGTTGTTGATAGTCAAAACACCCTGTTACAATCTTTCTACTGAGAAAGATGAACAAAGTAGTATTAGTTTTTAGGTGAAAATCTTCCTTTAACTTAATACATTATGCTATGTATGATTTTGAAAGGTAGATGTAGTCTTTTTCTATAGACACATAATTGCAAACTTATTGCTGAAAGATCCTATTACCTATTTTCCCTGAATGTCATGATATTTACTTCCTTCTCTATAATATGTTAAGTTCTGAAAAGCATTTTTTGTTAATTTTGGATTATTGACAGCAAATTGCCATTTTTCCATTTTTTTAGCTACTTCTGTACCCAGAGTTTATGTAATTATATAGTGAATTTCATGCAGTTGTCTCACAAGGATTTAATATATGTATGCAGATGTGGAACTCCATTTAAGAAAAGGTGGGCAGTCTATTCATTGGACCCAATTGGCAGCAGAAACAATATTACACTTCTCAAAAAAAATTATGTAAATTTTCTAAAAATCCAGCAGAAAATTAAGATGTTTCAGAAGTGACAGATTATAGATCCTGCTTGCTTTACGTCATCATGTAATCCTTTATAACCTGGTGTTTCAAAATCAGTTTTTAATATGGATTCTACTGAACCTCACTGTTTAAAATAAAATTTTTAAAAGCTGTAAAAATTAAAACAACAGCATTTCCAAATTAGCACAGACAAATGGCTTCCTTGGAGATCCACTATTGCAGTCTTCAAAATATGTTTGTCATCGACAATAGTGGGGACGATATTAAGATTTGTGACAGGACAGGCAACTGTGAACAGCAAAGAGCATTTCAAAGGAAAATGGGCTGTATTCCTTAGTTGTTATTTTCCATTAATTCTAATGTAATAGATTTTTTTTACCGTGTATTTCTATTACAGCCTTAAAATGGAATTTGAGTTTATCTCTGTTAGAGAATTACCTGGATTAACCAGCCACAAATAGTGAGAAAGTGTATCGAAAACATGAGTTTGGAATAGTCAAGAAGGACTCCATAGAACAGCAGAAATTTACTCAAGTTATTTGTTGAGAAATTCCCCATTTAAGTGAAACTATTTAGTAATACTAAAACACTTGACATGGAAATTCAGTGTAAATAGAGAAATATAAACCCAATATATCTATTTTTATATGCCTAACCACACAGACAAGAGTCAAGTCTGCAAATAACTTTGATGAATATGACACAAATAGGACTATGTAATTTTACATTTACGATGTATGGGTAGAAAACAGGGAAGAGAGTCTTCCTATTCTAAATGAAACTCACTACACAGGAGCTCTTGTCTTCATAGTCCAGCTTGTACTACAGCTACTGATGAAGACTGTATACCTTGGACAGAACAGAAGTACATTCTGGTAAAGATCATATTTGGAATATCCTGGCTTCCTTCTTTAATTAAACCAGCATAAAATTACCATTTTTTTTTATCCCTGGTCTACCTACTATTTTTCTAAGACTACTGTATAAGGTTTTCTTCACACTGAACAAAAGAAATTCCAGCTGGAGATACCCAAATGACATTGACTACAAAAAATCCTTTGGACATTCAGGGCAAAATTTTCAATGCACTTTACAAAGGGAGAAGTGTGCAAACAGAAGTGAACCTTTCTGTGAGTTCACTTCCACTTAATGAAATATCTGAATGCACAGAATAGTAGCCCTAATTTGTTATATTAATGCAATTGCTTGATTTCATGAATACACCTTTTTGCTCAAAGAGTAAATCTGTAGAGATGTTAGTATTTCCTATAATTAATTTTCTGTGCAGAGGCTGAAAATTAGCACACCATGTACTTGTTCCTGCTCCGTGTTAGGGAAAATTGCCCCTTTGCATTTTCCTTCCACTTCCTAGCCCAACTGCTTTCCCTCCATATTTCTTTTCAGCTTCAGCAACATGTCCTGGTTCCCTGCATTTCTATCCTGAACTGATCACTGCAGAAACTATTACCTTAGTAAAGGGATACTTCTCTAATTCTGCCTCATTTCAGTCTTTTTCCTTGGGTCATGCTGGTATGTACTGGAACACAGTCTGTGTAAAGGACAGTCAAAAACGTCCAGAGCAAAAGGAACGAGCAGTACAGTGTACAAATACTCTGGAACTATAAGCTTAACTACAACAATGTGAGTAAAATTCCCAGTTCATACAAAGTTGTCTGGGTCCAGAGCCTTCCAACGGGGAATACAAGTTCCAAGAGAGTATTTTGAAAAATGAGATGTGGGCATACTTTAAAATGTAGCCCTTAATAAATATTCACTGAAACCACTCTCCTGTGTAAAGATCTGTAATTGCCAAATTTTCACTACTTTGTCATTTAGTTAAAATACCACTGAATTTTAGCATTTTTCTCTGATTGACATGACTAGGAACATCCAAATTATGTTGGTATCTTTTAATATTTGACCCATAATTTTGGTATATACTGTCTCATACTAAAGTACTGTACATTAATACTCCTTCAGTCTTCAGCTATATGCTGTTTATCTATTAATATTAAGAGTGATTTTTGAAGCAGTACTTTGAACTTGCATTCTTTAAGTGGAGGAGTCATAAGCCTCCACTGCCCTAGGAAACTGAGTTTCTTCAGTTTACCAAGTCATTAATAAAAATGTGTACTAATTCATGATTATACCCCAAGCTATCTACCATGCTAAACCCCCCAAATATTTAAAAATACTTATTTTTTCTTTTCACAGCTTTTTTCACCAAGGTTAACCCAGTTTACAGATCCTGGGTCTCAGAATGGAACTATGCTGAGTTACAGTCATGATTTCTGTGGAAGAAATCTGTTGATTATTATATTCATAGATTGCATGTTCAGGTGTGTCTAACAGAGGTGGTCTATGAACATGTGTTCACACAGTTCTGAATTGATCTAGGGAGTAATTAGGTCACCTTCTCACAGTCACTGGTGACACTGGGGACTGACAATAGTAGTGCTCAGTAGAAGATTTGAATCTTTTAACAGTTATAAGAGAGATGAGCTATTAAAAGCTGCATTAATAGAGGAAACATTCTAACCCAAATGAAACTAAGAATGGGCACAGTTATTATTTTAACATACCAGTCCAGGGATGAAAGAGGGATTTGTTGACTGCAAAATATAGATTTGCATTTATTTTAGCCTTTTCCTAGTCCCTGATTTTCAATGTAAGTTGAGTATATATGATATTAAAGTTACTGGATGTTTAGGAGTGTGAGAATTGTTAAAAAGGAGTGTCACTAAAGTGAACCTTTGTAAATCAACCCAAGCTACAAACAGCTGACAAAGACAATGGGACAAATAGACCATGTTAGTGGTAAATGTTCAAGAGGAGGTATAAAGGAAATTCATGTTCAAAATTGAAAATATACACTCAAAAAATCACAAGTATGAATTAGCATTTGCCCACTCACATATCCTTTTCTGCCACAGACTGTAACTAACCATAACATTTACCACCAGTTCCTGTTCTCAGGAATGGTGATGGCATGAACAGTTGTCACACGTATCTGAAATCCTGAACTGCAACTTGGTTTATGAAAATAAGTAAGAAGATGGTAGATGGAAGAGGAAAGAAGTTCTTTTAGTTCATAGTTATTTTATAACCAAATCTATCAGTATTATTTAAGATAGGTTAATTATTTGGCATTATTACATTACAGCAAATAATATCTACAATATTTTCCTGCACTGCCACAAAAAAAAATGTTTAAAATATGCGTTGTTTAAAATTTGATTGAAAAATTGTGCGTGAGATGCCAAAACAAATTGATTCCCAGTTGTCTTTTCCAAACTTTGTTGGAAAAGAGAGGTCAAATTCTACTCAACTTCTGTTTTGGAAATATTGAAAAGATGCCAAGTCGTATTTAATTTTTCTGTCTTGCTTTGATTTTTAAGAACATTTGTCAACAATTCTCCAATGACTAAGTTCTGAAAATGTTAACAGCTCATTTAGTATGTGGAATATTATAAAATTAAGAAGATTAATATATTAATAATAATATTGATTTCTTTCTTATTTTTCTTTTTTTTTTCCATGTGGCACATTCATTATGTATTTCTAAAGAATTCTGTAGGTAGCATTGACTTTGTTATATGAGCTCTACAGTTACTTGATTCTTCAGATATCGAATTACAGTGTTCCTTTATCCATAGTAAATAAACTTGATAGCAATTCTGCCAGGAAATAGCTGCTTTAAAACTTAAACATACGTCCCTATAACTAGTAATTCATGTGACTTTGAAACTTTGTTTCAGGCAGTACTCATGGATCTTGATCTGGCTGCACTGAAAGGTAGGACGTGATCATTTAATGGTAATGAAAACCAGTAAAAAAAAAGATCCCTAAGCAATGTGAGCAACAATGTAATATTTCATATACAAATCAGAGAAAATATTTATGAACCTTTATGCACTTACGATGAATCCAGTACCTATTGCCATTTAGAGAGTTTGCAATTTATTTTTCACAATCCCTTCCCTTTTATTTTTTAATACAGAATCATTCATCAACTGATTTGACTTCTGTGTTATTATCTGGGCTTTAAAATTCAGTTGCATATTCAAGTATGTTATCCTAGTTTGGTTTTTTTAATATAAATACTACCAAAAGCTTTTGGCTTTGTTTTTCAAATATAATCCCCTTAAATGCTTATCATGCCTTCTTGTGTATCTAAATTTTTCCTGCAGCTGATCATGGAAACAAAAAAGGCTCCACGTTACCAGTGTAAATGCGTTCTGGCTTGCTTTTTGTTTGTTCCATTATACCTTCCCTACTTATTCCTTGACTCTTTACTGAAGTATTTTATGACTTAACATTTGAGTATTTATTATGAGTTAGAAAAAGGACTGTAAATTATGTTCATTTACTTAATCTTTTTTCATTTCTCAGTTTTTTACATCAAAAGTTGAATGTGTCCCTTACGGCCTTATGTTCAAAGATGTTATTATCAAGAAGATAAATATGCAAGAGCATACCTAGGTACTTTTTAGTTGCCTTTATGTTTATAGATTCCTATCTGTTGGTAGTCAAATGATAAAGACAAGCTAGGTGATTAATTTTTCCACTGTGGTAATCACATTGATTTAGTTCATATTCATGACATTTCATATTGTTAACAGTCAATGACCCCAAATTAATATAGGAACAGCTTTGGCACACCAAAGCACAATCTGACAATGCATTTACAACTGTGATTGTGTTGTTACTGTGCTGAGACTGAAATGTCAATTATATTGGAAATGAAGGAATAGTGCATGTATAGGAGAAAAAACCTAACATATATGATTATGCTTAAAAGGTAAACTATCATTACTGAAAATCTGCATTCTAATCATAGTGCATATAACCACTGAGAAGAACAAATAAGTACTAAACACAGGTACTTTAGAAATATGCAAGACAGCATAGCGCAAGTACAGAACACCTAACAAAAGCCAAAAAATTAACCTTAAAGAATTAATGAAGCAGTGTGTTATCACTTATCTAATGATTTGCAACCATAAATCACACTAATGATGGTGATAGTTCTATTGCTAAGAAATAAACTTTCTAATTGATCTTTTGGAAGTTGAAAACTAAATATTCACTTTAGAAATTTGGTTTTAGAGCAAAGAGTCAACCCCTTTGCAGCCAACAGCTGTAGAGTAGCTACAACTGATTTTTGTACATTTCACTGTGGATGCTGGTTGAGAGCTGAGATCATGTACTTAGTTTTTGTGTGCATTACACATCCATCTGTTCCTCCATCTGGCAAAGGAAAAAAAAGAAAGGAAAAAAAAGGAGCATAGGAGTGCTTTACAAACTCTTTTCACCAATACACCAGTTGTTAGCTTCCTGCTGGTAGCCCTGGTATAGGCTTCATTGGGTAATTATTTCAAGCAGGAAACAACCAACCCACATGTTCAAAAGTAATTACTAGTTCAATTAACTATCCAGAAGCAGGTTATTTTTTTTTCTTAGGATGCAGAAACAGAAGCTTTATAATATTTGTGTATCTTTAATGTAAGCATTTAGATAGCACCTGTGCAATTTTATAGCTGCATAATTTCTTGTAATTGAAACAAAAATGTAATACTAATAGAAAACCTCTATATAGAAAATAAATCATGAATGGTCACGTAAACTTTCATAGATACTTTTTTTGTCAGGTGTAGTATTAGATCTGTGGTTATTTAGCATTTTCATTAATGATTTTAAGATGAGCAAACAGAAGAAATAAATTCACATATAGTCTTAAATTGGGAAGTACTTATATACTTGAATGAGGACAACAAGAGCAGGAACACAAGAAGTCTTGAGAAACACAGGCAGGAAATAACAAAATAGACATAGAAAAGTACAGACTGTATCTGGGGAAAAATAAACCAAAACCAGGACAGTATGATTGGGAGGAACTGTGAAAGCTGGCACACTGAACGAGATTTAAGGGTAGTAGTGGACAGCAAACATGAAAACAAATCTGAGCCAGAGGCAGAAATAACGATGCACCTTTTAAAGGGCTGCAGTAATCTACTTTATTTCTTCAAACACTTAATTCCCAGCAGATACTATGTTTCTCTCCATCTACTTATTTCTATTTTTTGCATATTATTCTTTAAGGATAAAGTAACATTATTATCAGAACATATGCCCCCATAAGGCCTTGTCTTCAGAAAGTTTTAAATAATGTAGGCTTCATTTTGTGGCGTCTTCCCCAAATAACAGGACAATGAGCTAGATAATTCATTATCAGGAACAATGTGACATCTATAGAGAGATGGCCTTATTAGCCTGTTTCTGAAATCTACAGTTCTTCATTCAGCACTTCCCCACTTCAGAAACTTGAACATAATGTAAAGTTACAATTATTTTGCTCAGCTTTAAAAACACTTTCAAATTATTAACCTGAGAAAAATTTTCTACTTTCTAATATTTTATTTGGGTTGCATAAATATAGAAAGACACTCTGATGTGATGTCATATGTGGCACAGAGTGAAAAAAGTTTCAATCCTTGAGAGAATTTCCCTTTTCAAAGCCATTTCTTTCTAAGTACTATAAAATTATTTAAGCCTGCCTATTCTGCGCTTTAGCCATAAAACAGTCAGCATTTCAGAACACATTTCCATTTCTTGGTATTTTTGAACATTTAATTTCTGTGTTATCATATGTAACATATAAATTGGCCTTGTCTTCCTAATACTCCATAGGGTAGAAAGTAGGTGCTTCAATTACAAAATGCTTTTATGGAGCAACAATATTGAATTTACTCTATTCTATGCTGTCTATCAGGTAAACAGATTTAACAGCTGATACACACCAAATGAAACACAATCCCATATAACAAACTTTTTTGTTTTTTAACAGGTGGGACAAAATATAGCTACAGGACATAATTTCAATGAGTTTTGTTCTACGACATTAGGAGAAGGGAGTTTCTTCATACATCTGCCAGTAAGAAAAAAGGCTAGGAAATGTCTGAATAATGGATCAGCTGCAAGCTGTCACAATCATCCTATATATTCTAAGCCATCCAAATGCAAGCGACGTTTCATTCAGAAGATGATTAGATATAGAAGTACGTAACTGTGCCCATAATGGTAAATCTTCTCTCTTTATAAATAATGAGAGATAGCTGACCATGACATTTATAAGACTTGATTCACACCTATCTAATGTGAACAAAGAATTTTACAGATATTCATACTAGTGCTTCTCTGAGCTGAACAAGTAAGTACCTGAAATCTTAGTGCAGAC
The DNA here is from genome assembly GCF_000687285.1 of Phaethon lepturus. Classification (NCBI taxonomy): domain Eukaryota; kingdom Metazoa; phylum Chordata; class Aves; order Phaethontiformes; family Phaethontidae; genus Phaethon; species Phaethon lepturus. Next base: position 20,640 of record NW_010561382.1, on the reverse strand, counting down.
ATGCCTATATGTTTGGCTGCAACATAGTGTAGGAAAGTCCAAGTGGCTTCTAGATACTCCAGTGAGAAAGAACAGAATTTCAGCTCTAGTGTCAATAACTGTTAACCACAAGAAAAAAGGTTAAGGTGAATAAAAAATTCCATGGTGGAATGAGAAGAAGAGATCATCATTATTATTAATTGGGATTTTTAAATATGATTTTTAACTCAAATATAAAATCTGAGATTGAGTTTCTGCATTACCATGGAACCTGAACCAAAAACAACCCTGTAATTTACTGATGCACCTTTCTTGCATTTGAAACCTTTCTAGAATGCGTATGCATGTGCACACATGTATTTAGAAAGACATGTTTTTACTTATATATTCATCTCCCTATTTTTCCATGTATTTCTTACTCAAAAAAAAAAGAGTAGGAAAAAGAAAGGCAAATAAAAACATTTTTCAGATAATCAGAGTTTCAAAAGGATTTTGAGAAGATAGGCTTGGAGAGAGGGAACATTTGGAAAACAAAAGGTAACCACTTGCAATGGCTTTAAAAAAGAACTAAATTGAGGTTCCAGTCTGTTGCTTTCCTTTCTCTACATACAGTTTAAAGAGCACATGCATATAAGGGGAGAAGCACGGAAATTGTTTGGCACATCAATCTTTATTTCTGTCTGAGGTATGCCACTACATCCTAATGTGAATTCTCATTCATTGGAGGTGTGCTATTCCAAGAACCTCTTTGTTTTTGTGGATTCATTTGTTTTTCCAGAAATACTTCCCTTCTCATCATAAAAGCTTCCTTTAGAAATGGAATCCTCTGATCTCAGGACTGAATTTTTTTTCTATTCTGTTTATCACTAAAACTAGGCGTTTAATAAAATATCTTTTGTTACTATTTTAACTGTCCATTTCTTTGCAAGACTTCACTATGGACTGGTCTTTCCTAATGAGAAAAAATATTTTGTAAAAATATCATCTCTCAAGCCACAATCTAGCATGGCTTTTTTAGCTGACGAAGCCAAATTCGGATCTAAGCTATCATCTGATGCTTTTCATGTTTTTAATAATTGGTATCTATAGCCTTGCTTTTTTGCCCTGCTGTTCCAGTGCATCTGGAGACATAATTACTGATATTTCCAAAGTCACATAGAATATGTATGTGTGTGTGCAAGTGAAAGACTGTGCACGTACAATTTCAATTTCATCCGTTCATTTTTTGTTTCATTTTAAATGGATGTTTTGCAGAAATACAGCAGGTAATGTTAGAGAAACAATTTTCATTACAATTCTTCCAAGAAGAGGCAATAAGGGTAGCAATTATATCTGGCTAATCTGGTCAATTAATCTGAGATTTAGTTATTGTATAATACAAATTGCAGCCACGATGAGACCTCATCCTTGTTTTAATGGGCTGCTTATGGTACTCTCCATATTTTGGGACCTGAACGAACAGACTGCTTTTGCTCTGTTTCTTCTGAACTGTGTAGTGGATTTCTCTGGCCAGTTTTGCCTGAGTCACTATTTATCTTGAAGTAGCACAGACAGAACATATCCCTGCCATGATCTGGGATCATTCCCTGGGAAGAATTCAGTATTACTGGAACAAATGTCATCTCCTGTAACAGAACAGTTAGCTCTTGCCTGAGCATCAGCTCTTCCTCTTCCCCCTGTCCATCCCTTCCCATTACACTCAACTGGCTGTTCAGTTGGAGATTGATGATCAGATATGACATGAACCGGTGGCCAAATTCCAGTCTTCATATACAGTATTTGCAGGGTAAAATCTTTAGGTTTGTAGAGGAATCTGAATTAGACCCTTGTGAACAATCTCAAAGGAAAGGACCAAGACCAACTGGACTCTGAAGTTATTCTTTCCTCTGACGAGAAATCTGCCTCAGCTCACGCCTTTTGCAAGGAAGGGAGGAGAAGTTTTTATTATTAGTGCTTATTGGACTTTGTTTCTTAAAGTGTCAAACTTCTGACTTCAATAAATTGATTTTAAGCTCATGGTGCCTTTTCAGAGACAAGATTCTATGCATGGCTTGAAACACGAAGAGGTTTAAATTATAAAATACTAAAAGTATGAAGGGAGAAAAAGATACTTATCTTTTGAAAAGTGCCAATTACCTTCAGCTTCCTTTTATTTCACAGGGAATCCTGGGTCCCTGAGATATTTTGACAAGGAGGTTGTATGGCTTTGGTGCAGGAGATAATTGGTCAAAATAGCTAATAATTTTAAATTTAAAGAGAAAAGAAAACACAGGCTTACTATTAGTTGGTGTCACTATAATATCTGTTCAGTAATTCAGTTGCCATGTTCTCCCCTTTGCCAAATGCTACACATTGTATAGTCCACCCTGATGAGGTTGAAATTGAACAACATACAAAAATTAAAGTTTAAAACACAATAGTGCACTGAAAAAAACAAATCCAAATAATGTTGTAATTGCTTAAATATTTAATGGCTAATTTGAGCAATCAAACCTTTTTTTTGTGACAAATTTCAAAGCATAAGTAGTGAAATATAACTGTATTTCATTGGCTTTTTTTTAAGGAAATTTGCCAATGGTTGTTATTATATGTGCTTTGTGGTGATGCCTGAAGTGTTAAATATTGCAGCTGTCAAGAATGAGAATGTTTAAGGACATAAACAAAGAATGTTTAAGGCAGCACTTAGAGAAGACTAACCACATTTAAAATACCATTTTAGCTTGACACTACTAGTGACATGGCTTGACTGAAATGATATTTTTCTCCACTTTACAAAGCATTTACAAATTTTATTTAATTGTACTGCTTTGTGCCTATCTTGCACAGAAAGATTACATTCTTTCTCACAGGCTTACAATTAGTAGTGATATGTGAGTAAACTGCCAATCTGGTGCATATTGTAAAGGGGACCATTCCTGTTCCAAAGGACAAAAAGCCTCAACGTTGTATTGTGCCTTTTAAATAAGCTCTCCATGGAGAACTGTCTGAGTGCACACAGAAGCGAAGCAAACTACCAATGAGATGACAATGAGGTTCTGTGGAAGCAGCTCAGCCGGACCAGGGTCCCTCAGCTGGAAAGATTGTGCTTCAGATTTCTTCAGATCATATGGAATGCTTCAAATGAACAACTGGGGAGAATACTGCAGGCAGTTCTTCCACTATTAAGGCTACCTTAAACAGCTTCCATAGCACAGAGCACCATAAAACAATACATGTTGGTGCCTGCAGTTTAGGAGTCAGTCCTGCTGTTGTCTTGATCTTTGTTCACCATTAGGAATGTACTTTTCACTTCAAGGGTACTGCAGCAATGGCCAGGCTGCCCAGAGTCTGTGGAGCCTCCATCCTTGGAGTTTTTCAAGACTTACGCACACAAAGCTCCAGTCAACCTGCCTGGTGTTGGCATTACTCCCACTTCAGGAGGTAGTCTGGAATAAGAGACCCTCAGATGTCCCTTCCAAATATTTATGGGATTCCATAATCGTACATTACCTGTCTGCAGGGAGTCACCAGTGTAGGTGTGCTGTTCCAAGATGACTGAAATACATGAACCATTCTTTTTTCTCTTTTTTTTTTTTTTTTTAATGAAGGGGGGAAAAAAAAGTAGAACTAGGTATTTTTCAAAAAAAACAATAGTTAAATACAGATTGCTTTTACTTCAATGGCTTTAGAAAAGTCCAAAACAGTACCCAAGGCAGAATTCTGACAAAAAACATTGAATCAAAACAATATTTATTTTGTAATCACAAGACAGATAACTCCTTCATTAGTGATAGTAGTGCTTTATGAGTTATTACAGTGAGAGAGATATCAGTTTTGATAATAATTTCTCTTTCTAACAAGAGTATTGTAGAATTACAAAAGAATCATACTCCTTCTGCCTACAAATATGTTTTTCTGAACAAAGATAAATGTCCTGACAGGACAGATGAACATACTAAAACTATAGTTCAAATGCCTCTTTGAGCTATCTGAAAGGATTATCAACTCTATTACTCTAAATTCTTGGACACAGTCATCTTGAACTCACATTGGCCGAAGTACATTTAATTATGGAGGAAACAGGTGCAGATCCCATGAATCTGTCACTGTTCTAACTATATGATCCATCCACTCTTTAGTTCATGGAAAGGAAAGATGTACTCTGACAACAAAGATTATAGCTACATCTGTAATTTCATTCTAGATCAGAAGAGTAGCCTTAAGGCCAGATACTTCCTCCCACTGTCACATTCAAAATAAACAAATGTATACCCAACTGTGTGCAGAACGATCTACATCTATATGACACTCTTTACATCATTATGTCAATGAAAGCCTTAAGCAACTTTTTAAAAAGCAACTGTCAGATCTGTGATTTTAAGAAAGCATTTATTTTTCTTCCTGCTTCTTTGCCATTGTAAATTGATGGATCCATCTGGGTACACTAGGATTTCACTGGACAAAAACTTCCTACGGCAGGTAATAGACAGCCCTACCAGAGGGGATGCCGTACCGGACCTGTTGGTTACCAACATAAGGGAGCTAATTGGTGATGTCAAGACTGGAGGCAACCTGGGCCGCAGTGATCATGCACTGCTGGATGCAAATTCTAGTTTTGAAATTCTAGTTGAAGATGTCCCTGCTCATTGCAGGGGGAGTTGGACTAGATGATCTTTAAAGGTCCCTTCCAGCCAAAAGATTCTATGATTCTATGACTCTATAAAATAAAAGAAACTGCTTTATATGAAGCTGAAAGTTTTGCAACACGTTAAGCATTTCATTGGCAATGAGCAAGTTGGGGAAATAATTAACTCTACCTCTAGCCTACTCTGGCAAATAATTTTATTCTTTTATAGTGTATTCTTTTTATCTAATTAACTAGATTTAATAACAAAATTAAACTGGGACAGTAGCATTCACGCACATGATCTACTGAATCCATTAAGATTAATTATTTCTAATTAAACATGCTCTCAAAAATCATACTAGCAACATGTCACTTTGTTTTTTATTATTCAACAATAATAGACTGAAGAAACACCTCTTCTTTTTTTTTCTTATAATTCTGATGAGGCAGCATTTAAAATTAGTATATTATTTGAAAGTGTAAATTACAAATTTATATCATCTGTTAAATTAATGCAAGTTAACATGACACTGATAATAAGATCAAGGTTACAGATTTTGACAAGTCTTTTATAGAGAATAAAAATAATACTGTTTGATCTATGACTAAAATTTACTGTATATTAACACCTTTTGAACTTTGCAAGAAGACCACCATAGTACAGCAGTGACTTTGAAATTAATTATACCAAAATTGTCATAACATTACAGACTTATTAATTTATCATGTACTATTGTAACTTGTCTTTATATGCAGACAGAGTGTAAACTTTTTAAAAAAGAAGTAATTGGTAATCTCCATTTTTATTCAGAATTATTAAAATTCATAAAATGACTAGCTAGTAAACTTAATTTATTATGTTCTAATTATATTAGCATTTGGCATACACTAGTAAGGTTTAGAAATAATACTCTGGGACTCAGGAAAAGATCAGTAATTAATTTTCAGATCTTAATATATTTTTTGTGCTAAATAAGAGCTTGTATTTGATTGATTATGACGAGATTGAAAAACACAGTTTTAGGACAGCACAAGTGACCATTTTATGACCATACTTCACTGGTGAATTTTTAGCATCAAATGAGAGGGTGAAAAAACCAAACACTTCATTTCCACCTGCTGGTATTAATGTTTACCTAGCAAAAAACCAACCACAGCTAAAAATAAAAATCTTCTACCTGTTCAAAGCTATGTTATTTTTATAGGTTAATTTTCAAGAAAAAATTTCAATATGTAGAAATACATTCAGCTCTGCTCGTTAGGTTTATACTGTCACTTTTTGAGCAAACTGCTCAATAGGAAGTCACTTCTTCCAGAGATCATTATCAGCATGAACTACATGTTGTTGGTGTTGTTAGTGTAAGGTTAAAATAATCCTTAACCTTTTTGGCTATTTAAGTAAATGTAAATATTGAATGCAAAACCAAGGTTTCCACTAAAACAGTATATTAGCATACTTGTACCAAAACCTAAAAAGCTTGCCATTCAGTTAAAATTCTATCCATCTGTTTACAAGATACCTAGGGGCTTAAATATTTTCAATGTACTCTTCTGAGTAATGGTAGAGCATATGATTTTTAAATGATTTAGTAGGAATCCAGAGAGACAGGAAAAACAAAGGATGCAATTAGAGGTGGCAAGTATCGATTAAAAATCCTTATCCAGTTCACTTAAAGAATAGAAAATGATAAATGACATGATTTTATTATTGGACAGAATGCCAAAAAAATATTCTTATTCCTCATATATCTCTAGTGTGAACTTCTCTGGAGAAGCTCAATAGGCTTTTTGATGTTTCAGAAAGAGGAAAAATAATGTTATTAGTGTTTCACAACAGAGGTATGGGACGGTAACATCAGGTATGAAAAAAGAGAAAACTAAAAACATAGGTAAAAAATCCATCTGATTCTATGACCTTCTCTATCACAGACCCTTAAATAATATTTTAAAGAAACAGAGTGGTGAAAGGATGGATTTTTCAAAGTTATTGCTAAATATTCATTATTTTATTCTATTTTAAAATTTTACTAAGAAAGGTTCCAAGAATACAAATCTTAATAATTTCTTTTCATTGCCAAACTGAGAACTCAGGAGGCCAAATTAATCTCTGGCACAGCACTAATGAATGCAGTGAGGGGTGATTTTAACTCATAATGTTTGATGGATTTCAAATTTTGGCAAAATAATTTCTCCCCAACCTCGTTATTTAAAATGCAGAGGTGAAAGAACAAAAAACAAAACAACAAAAACAAAAAAAAAGCACCTCAGAACATCCACAAAAACAAAGGAATTAGGAAACGAACCGAAGTTTTGGGTTTTAGACTGTATTAAAGCAAAACAAACAGAAAAACCATGAAGCAGACAAACTTCCCAATACTGGTTTCTAAACAACAACAACAAAACGGCACATGAAAACAAAACAATGCAAAAAATTCAGGTAGCTTAAATAGATGTCTGGATATAGTGATCCTCTACTCTAGACTAATGTTAATCATGAGCAACTGCTTCACAGCCAAGCCATGAAACCAGTGTAGTGGGCCAATAATCCATAAAAGAGGTGAACTGTAAATCTCTCATGCACAAGTGAATCAGCTCCAGATTAAATGACTGTCAAAATAGTTCTCCATGTCTAGCCTATTAATAGTGAATCAACCTTTTTTCCCATTTTTTTAACATAATATAATAAACTCTTCCACATGACAAGAAATAATGCCAGAGTTGAGCATAACCTGCTTCATTTCCACTTTATCTAGTGACAAAATACAGGCAGTATGTGGAACACACAAGGAAAATTCACTCTTCCTTGAAATGTCACAGTTTAAAAAAACACCAAATAATATAAAAATATCTTAGTCAAGACTAAGGTGGAATTAAAGGAGTTTTTTGAGTGGATCAGCAGTGCGTTGGGAACTTCTGATTTGTATTTGCAGCTTGGGCAGAGGAAGCAGCTGTGCTTCCATACTGTGCATCAAGTGTGTCATTCTTTACATAGTGTATACCAACTCCTTTTTTTTTTTTTTTTTTGATCCTGTCTTGATTCTGGAGACAATGTAATCTGACACCACAATCAATGCAACTCAGCATACTGATTTGAAAAATAGTTCCTAGTGGCACTAAAGAAGCTAATGGAGGACTCAAAAGATCTAACTTTAGTTTTTCTGGCAGGTTTTTATGCATAATTTCAGTGAAGTGTCAGTATTTCTGTTACCCAATTGTAAAGTGGGGATAATAATACTTCTCCGCATCTTTAAAGCATTATGCAAAATTCTGAAGTGCTACCATACTAAGGAAAAATACCTTAAACAGATCTGCATTCTTGTTTTTAACAAGAAATATTTGTTAAGCAAATAGTATGGAAGTCTGGATATTACCCAGCTGGGGCCAAACTTTTATCCTCCTTCCACCAGCATTCAGAAAAAGGAAGAAATTTTGTTTTTCACTTGCTTTATTATGGCCCTTAAGAGATGCACTGCTTTTTATACTCAAATCTGCTAAAATAGCATCCTGGAATCTCTGTCTAAAATCAAGACTTCAGTGTCCATGAAGTACAGTGACCACCAGAAGACATGAGTGAAATTTATAAATTTTTTTATGTATACCATGTCCAAATGCATTAATTCATTTCAACTCATGCTTAAACTACCC
>NW_010561382.1:0-12379 GCF_000687285.1 Phaethon lepturus | reverse complement strand
CCCTACTGACAGGGAGCAGAAAATCATCATAGCCTGTATATTCAGGGAGAGACTTGTATGGCACTGTAGCAGGCCCCAGAAAGAGAGCATGCTAGGAACCGGTGTTCATTATACTTTCCAGCAAAAATTTTCAATATGATCTAGTCAGTGTTTTCAAGTATATGTAAGTGGCTTTAAGTGCATATAAGGGAATTGCTTATGGTACAGTGGAAGTTACTGTTTTGATCTTGCATCTACCAAATTTAAAGTTTTCATAGTGCTTTTCAGGGGAAGGCTTCAGCAAGAAGAGTGAAGAAATGCAAAATATTTCAAAGAGAAATAAGTTGCTATACTGAAACCTAGAAAAATGTTTCCTCCTCCTTGTTATCTTTAGTACTTAACTAGGGTCAGGAAGAGTTTTTACTGACTTAGAACAGACTGAAATTAAACTATTTTCATTATAGTTAGAAAAAAATACTAACAAATACTGTTTTGAACCGCTAAAAATTAGTTTTTAAAAGTACTAGGTTATAGTTTAAAATAATTTATAAAAATATGCTATGTGTGATGTAGTTATATAGTTATTACAACAGTTATGCTGCTCAGTGCGATTTACAAGATCAGATCCTTAGAGCAATTGTTCATGGGTAATGATACAGCACACCCTATATGTAAGTAAAGCCAAAAATTTATTGTTAGAATAACTGAAACCTTAAGAGTCTAATCTATATTAGTCCAGATATAATTGTAACAGAAAAAGAAAAAATAATAAAGCAGCTAAAATTGTTAGACACACTTTTTTGACTTTCTACTCTTTTTCCTGGTGCTATGTCCCCCGTGCCTGTACTCCTCCATGCCACATCCTGGGTCTCCTCTTCTCAAGGCCCCCCAGTATCGTACCAGGCCTGTATGTCTCTACACTACATCATATGTTAGAGTGGTAAATACCTTATCCTACCTACAACAACCACTTGTTACTGGTACCTGCATAAAACTAACTGCATACACTGTTAACTGCATAAAACTGTATGGCTGTTAACATACACATCTAAAAAGTAAAAGAAATTAGCCTTAGACACCTGGTCAGTTAGAGAAATTGCTGTCACAGCTAAACCAAGTAAAACAACGCTGTAGGCAGATCAAGAAAAGTTCACATGGAGCAAGACTGACAAACCCAGTCTCGAGGCCTTGTAACGTCCATACAAACTTTGTGACTTATACCAAGCCGTGGCAGCACTGCATTACAGGGTTAGTTACACATTGCATATTTTTTCAGGGCCTATGTCTCTCTCTGTTCTTTATACTAGTTTATTAGAGAACTTGCATCACATCTCAAAGGGCTAATTGATTTTTCTTTTGTGTGTCCCCAAATACTGTAATGTTGATCTTGGTTGTCTCCCTTGTTTTTTTTAAACCATGAAAAGGAGTATATACACTTGTCTGTACACTTGTCTTTCTTGTCTATACAAGAAAGCTTTATCCTCAGCTTGTTCTCTTTTTAAGGCCCTGGCGACCAAGTTTAAAAGAGTCAAATCATCTTAAGGGTACCAGAGGCATCTTTGCTGAATCTGAAAAATAATGTGACCGGCACTGGAACATAAATGCTACTTAATGAAACTTCAAAAGGAAATTTTGCTGCCAGCAAGACTATTAACTGCTAGTAAGAAACGTGCAGGAGGAAGTAGGCCATGAAATACTTTACAGAGATGTGGAAAATAACATCCACTTCTGGAAAACTGAGGCCATGTTAACTTCAATGAAATCTGCTTCATTAATAACAATTTTTACTTGCAATGTATAGGCTAGACAGTCATGCTGCTCTGTATTTCAGAAAGAGACAAACTAGTCACCACTCAGAACCCTGGAAAATTTGGTGGGTGTTTTAGTTCCAAAAATAGGAATTCCACCACACACAGTCAGCAAAATTTCTCCTAAATTTTCAATACAAAATGCAATCTAAATTTAGGCCTTCCCTCTTTCTTTACATCCTTTTTTTTTTATTAATTCATTATAACTAAACATTTTGTTATGACTATTTTATAAGTGGGATCTTTAATGCCCCACTATATTACAAAAATGTTTCTCCAACTGTAGTTTAATACGTCATCCTTTTCCCCCCTCTAATCAGAACTCTTCTATGCTCATTCTTTTTCAAACCTAGAAGTACAAGCACACCATTGAAAGACATCCTTCTTTCCTCCCTAAAAATCCTTTCCTCTTTTAATCTCGTATAGCACCTAATAAATTTTATCTTGGGCACCTTTCTCTTTCCCACTCTGTCATCTGATTATCACCTCTAAGTGTTGCTAGCACTTTGTTTCAGAAATACAAGCTAACCAAAAGGAAATATCTGCTATTAAATTAAATGTACTTTCTAATTCAAAATATATACACAAAGTAATCTCAATACATGCTTTCTTTTGTTCAAAGACAATAAGCAAAAAAACACCTTGGGACAAGGAAATTAGCCTGGGAATATGTGTTAATATTGAGTCTTATTATATGTTTTTATTATTTCTAGTCTCTCAGGTGTGCACTGCCTCTTTCAGAGAGAAAAACGTGGCAGACCTCTGTCATTCGGATCTTACACTTTAAATTAAACATGGCAAAGTTTATACTGAATACTTGTGTTGAGAGAATCTATGGGGAAAAGGAACATGAAGGTTAAAGCAGTGAAAAATTATGAGCTAAGAACTTAAAATCATTCTCATGAGTGTATTGAAAAAAAGTTGGGAAACTTTATACGGTTATATATGGTATACTTATACCATAATATAGTAAAATGTCCTAGGCATTAAGAAAGAATAGAGGTTTCAAAGGACATCATAGAAATATGGCATTGATAGCTTTTCAGTAGTACTAGCATTAACTTCTTAGTTTAAATACTTGAATTATTCTTCTACCTTAAACTTCTCTTACAATGCAGTAAGTAAAAGGGTGGCAAAACTGGGTGGGTTTAGGTACAGTGGGCTAAAACTGAAGTATGCAGTGTCGTGACATCTTCTGTGCTCCTCATAAAGGATCCTCCTCAAGCCAAAAAGATTTTCTATCATGAATGCTCCTTTCAGCCTATACAAAGTTTCTAAAGAACAGAAATCCAGAACACCATTCACAGGATCTGTAATACTGCTGTGCTGATTAAATAGAGCAGCCAATTTATAGAGGGTATCATGGCAGTATAATAGGATCTCCTATAACAGGGCATCATTAAAGGTTATAAACTGGTATCTGCAACACTTGACTGCCTTTTTAGAAGTCTACAAGTAATTAGTAAGATGTAGTTTAATTAATGTGGTTCAGTGTTAGCAATTTACGTGTTTGCATTAAGGAATCATCTAAGATAATATATTAATAGCCCAAATTATCTTTTCAGGATTGTGTGCAGTTATGTTGGCATAAACCTAGAAGACCTTGATTGACCTGTCAATTTAATAACTAATACTTGCTGAAGTATATTATGTGCAGTTATAATTTTTGTTAATGTTTTTCTATGTCTACTTAGAGAATTCTCATGCATTCAGTCTTAGCTCTCTCTCACATAAAATCAAACGTTGTCCACAATGTGACCACAGGACTGGGGGCAGAGGCCCCAGCTGAATATGAATTAAGGAGAACACAACTACTCCACTGAAAACAAGACTTTTGTTTCTTGATAAAGCCTTTTGAGACCTAATAACCTTTCTTTCCTATAACCTTCTCTTTTCTGTGCCTTTTGCAAACTCTGTGCAAATATTTCTTCCATTGTGATGGCTTTGAGAAATAGTCAGAGAGTTCTTCACAAGAATGCTTTAGGTCTTACTTTTATTTTCAAGATTTATCATTGTCTTAATTTGGGTCTAATGTTACAATGAAAGAGAAATTATATATTTATCTCTACAGATAGTAGTTACTGTGGACCATGTTCTTTTCTGGAAGGTACAAGTGCCAAATATCCATTCCTCTGTCTCAGTCAGCATCTTTTTTTAATAACACTTAGCAAGCATCATACAAACAGTCCTTCATCTGTATTGATTGTAAACTAAACAAGTTTATTAACTAAATATAACACAACAGAATTTTAAAAAGGCATTAGTGCCTCAGCATTCTCTGGAGCCCATTTTACAAGTAGCTTCATAAACAAAACCCTCAGCTGTATTGATCTGAAACTCAGAAGAGGGGAAAAGAGAGGTGAACTTATCTGAGATTTCCAGTAAAAATACGAAAGAGGCTGGCTAACTATTGGAGAAGTATTAGTTGGATACATACAGCCTGAGCTTTTCCACAAGCAGAGTGTAACCTTACCCAACCTTGACTGTAACAGAAGAGGAGCAGAGAACTAGATCAAACTGCAAAACAACTTGGCATCTCTGGAAATGGGCTCACCCATTCTACCAGTTTTGTACCATTCTCCAGTACAAACTCTTTCACTTTCCAGAGGAAACTCTTAAAGCTTGACTAGCTTAAATTTCCATCTAGCTCGAATTTAAGAACTTGCAAACTAAATGATAATTTTAATAAATTCAGATTATGAAAAATGTTTTGGCCAAATCCCTTTTTTCAGAAGAAAGAAAAATATTTCAGTGCTGCTAAATCATCTTTATTTTGCTCTTATTTTCAGTTATGTTTGATATAGGAGTGATCAAGGAACTGTAAAGAAAAAAGAGAATAAAAAATTACCTTAACATTTTTTTAATTAAAAACATTAAATGGAAAAATAGAAGTATTTTGAGATTATTGTAAAAACAATAAAATAAAAATACAAAATCAAATAATAAAACACAGTAAGAATAATAAAATATAAAATTAAAATAATGAAATTAAAATATAAAAATCAAAATTATTTAATGGTCCTAAATATGAAAAACTAAGTGGGCTCTGTAAAATACTTCCTTCAGCTGCAAACAGATTATTTTTTCCAAGAAAAAAAAAGAGAAAATAGTTTTCTTTAGGCTGAAATTAATATTTAAAAACATTTGGAGCTGCAGTGAACCGAATTCCACAAAACACAATAATAAGAATCTATCTTTATGAGAAGTACTTTTCTCATCTTAAACACAAAAGCTATAGGAGGTACTGCTTCTCCATGTACTCTTAAAGAGAATAAACTATATTCTCAACTAAATTCTGACTTTCTATTCAAATTTGTGTGGCTTCACCTTCTGCCACCTGTCTTTATTATGCCCTTTTCTGATAAATTAATGAATCTTTTATTTTCACCCTGTGAAAATATTTATAGACTGTAATCAAATAATCTCTTCATTTGACAAGATAAATAGATGTGGTGCTTTCAGTCTCTCCAAATCCATCAAACTAATGTCCGTATGCCTCTTTATTTACCTTGTTCACTCTTGTAATGGTAATCATCACAGAGAGATTTCAATATTGGCCTGATCTATACCATATATGTATAGTAAGCCAACATATAGTAAATATTTATGTATAAATATTTAGAGAGAAAAGCAGGTAGTTGTCTTCCTAGTGCTATCCCCTGTTTATACACCCAGCAATTGCATTAAGCCATACCTATGTGATGTGACACACAAAGTGTTTGATGTCCTCGCTGACCCCCAATTTCAGTTTATGTATGTTGCTTTGCTCTCTGAAAGTAGAACCACCATTTCTGTGCATGGAACACAGTTTTGCATTCAGCTACTTTAGAAGTGTACTTAGTTTTTTGCGTTTTGGTTCTTTTTTTTAACCAAAAAACTGTCTCATGAGATGGCCACTGGCATTGTTGTGAATATCATGACCCAAATAACCTCTTGGTCAACAGGCAGTCACAGACCAAAAATGTCAAACTGAAAAATTTCATAAACTGCTTCCTGACCAATTTTCCTCAGATTCTGAGAACAGAGTGTTAATCCCTGACATGCCATGGTTGATAATCCAAAGGAGTTACAGACAAATACTTACACATCATTCAATTCATAGGAACTCACAATTATTAATGCAAACTCCTTTCTGAAGGTTTCTTACTGACATAATTTGCTGACATTTAAAATTACAAGCGTAATGCAGAATTGTAATTTTTTTTTTCCCCACAAAAAGATTTCAATTAGAAAATGCAGTAGGAGGAAGAGTGGAATCTCAGTAGGAATAAATAATGTGTGCTGCAATGTCTTGGAACAATAGAATTCAATTTCAATAGGAATTCTTTATTTAGAACATCCTCCCTTTTGTGTGAATGTCTTAAGAATGTTATTTAAATGTTTCTCTACAAAGGAAAAAAAAAATTAAAATGTGCTAGATTGGGCCAAAATCTATTTATGCTATTCACACAAGGAGTCTTGTTCCTCGGGAAGCCAACAAAATTTCTCAGATAGGAATGTCAAATGCAATGCAGCCCATAATTGATTCCTTTTTCTATAGTCACCTTAGTTTGCAAAGGAGTACGTTTTGGATTAAAAAAAATAATTAAAATTCAATGCTGTTACATACACGGCTGTAAAAGCACAGATTCCACTCAAGTCAAGGATCTTCTTTGGATTTTAACCAGGGTAGTTCCGGACTGGTGTAACTGGCCTCCCATTTCCAAAAACATTTGGTGGAAAATGGGAAGCATCAATGATAGAAATGGAGGAAGAAACAAACGGGGACCTTTAAAGGTCATCTAATCCAATCCCCCTGCAATGACCAGGGACATCTTCAATTAGATCAGGTTGCTCAGACCCTCATCCAACCTGACCTGGAATGTTGCCAGCCATGGGGCACCCACCACCTCTCTGGGCGACCTGTGCCAGGGTTTCACCACACTCATTGTGAAAAATTTCTTCCTTATATCTAGTCCACATGCACCCTCTTTTAGTTTAAAACGATTACGCCTTCTCCTATCGCAACAGGCCTGCTAATAAGTTAGTCCCCATCTTTCTCACAAGCCCCCTTGAAGTACTGGAAGGCTGCAAGAAGGTCTCTCCAGACCCTTCTCTTCTCCAGGCTGAACAACCCCAACTCTCTGAGTCTGTCCTCATAGGAGAGGTGCTCCATCCCACTGATCACTTTTGTGGCCCTCATTTGGACACACTCCAACAGGTCCATGTCTTTCCTGTGCTGAGGGCTCCAGAGCACGATGCAGTAAGTACTCCAGGTGGGGTCTCACCAGAGTGGAGCAGAGGGGCAGAACCACTTCTCTCGACCTGCTGGCCACGCTTCTTTTGATGCGGCCCAGGATATGGCTGGCTTTCTGAGCTGCGAGCGCACATTGCTGGCTCATGTCCAGCTCTTCACCCACCAGTACCCCCAAGTCATTCTCAGCAGGGCTGCTCTCCATCCCTTCATCCCCCAGCCTGTACTGATACTGGGGGATGCTCCGACACAGACACAGGACCTTGCACTTGGTCTTCTTGAACCTCATGGTGTTCACACAGGCCCACCTCTCAAGCTTGTAAGCTTAAACCAGTAAATTGACAGCACATGAAAATCTCTCTTTTATCAGCAGAACACATACAAGCTTAAAATTTCAAAATGTTTATAATTGATTTTTGTTGTGTAGGAAATATGAATACCTATATTGTGAAGCAGCAGTTAAGTGACATGCACCTAGGTAGCTAAATAGCACACCGTTAATGGAAGTTACTGGCAGAACAAAACATTCAGCCTATTTCTTTAAAGCTTTGTTTGTCTCCAAAACCACTGGATTGTCACTGCAATACTGATTTTTAGCTCTGTCTGAATGGAAAGGCAGAAATATATGCAGTTGGGGACTGCGGCATCTGTTTTTACTGAAACAATCTTTAAAATATTTCAAACTGTTCTAAAATGTGGAAATTCACTTATTTATATATGTAACTTCAGTGGGTCCTTCCACATTCTGTGTTCAGATTCTTCCTCATCTTTCTCTTTCCATTGAGAAATAAAACCACGTGACATGGAAATTTTCTGATGTTCTTTGGTATGTTTCCATTTTTCTCTCCAGTGTTTTCCTCCTTTCTTCAGGGAGGATATGTTACGTGTTCTCTCACATGAATATTAGCTTGTTCTTCAAGAGAAAAAACAGAAAGAAGTTATGATGAAAATGAGGTATGAGACCAAAGAAGCATGGGACCAAATCTTAGAACTGCTTAGCTGGAGAAATACTTAATGGACTCATGTAAATGGAATATAATCGGGAAGGCAATGCAGTACCTCAAAAGGTTTACATGATTTTGGCTGACTGTCTTTAAACAAAATTAGCAAGGAGCTGATGGGTTTTAAAGTTTGATGAGCTTTTTTGGGGAAAGGTGTGGTTATGGGTTTTTTGAGAATATTTTGAGTCCATTGAAGCTATTTTACCTGAATTTTACAAACAGGCAAGATCCTGCTGGAACTCAGTTAAAATCTCATTGGCTGACTTTTTAAAGACTTTGGCAGACATTTCAGCAAGTGATAAGTAAATCTCTGTTCAGTGGAATGCCCAGACTAGAAGTTTACAGGGCCCATAATATTATGTTAGCCAATGGGTAATGTCTAGGAAAAAGTATAACAGGACAAGCATGTAATCATATTTCCCCAGAATATTCTCTCAGCCTCCAGCAATTTGCAGTTCATTGATTCTGAACATGTCATCCTTTTTTTTTTATCTTGATAGATTCTTCTTCCATAATTTCAAGCTGTGTAGACTGCTAGCAAGCACATGAAGCAGCTTTACAGTTCAATCACATATTATGTGAACACCCTCCTGTTGTTTATTTCAAACTTATCCCTTGCTAATTGCATTAAGTGCCACCTAGTAATGTATGGAAGACTCAATGAACAGCACATTCCTGTTCTTCTCCGCAGCTTTCATGAGTTTCTAGCTTTCTATCACACCCTCCCATGAATCATCTCATTGTCCGTATTGAAGAGTCTAAACCTATTTATTCATTCCTCACAGGAAGCTCTCTATGTTTAATAATTTTTATCTTTTTCTGTACCTTTTCTTTTTCTTATTATTGTTATCTCTGCTTTATCTTTCAATATAGCACACATTAATCAAGCTGTAAGTGTACTATGAATTTATTCAGTGACACAACCATGTTTCCTGTTCTGCTCTCTATTTCATTCAGTCCTTAGTATTACATCAGCATTTTGGCTATTACAAAAAACTAAGCCTATGTTTTCAAGTTCCAGTTCGTGACATGCAAATTATTCTTTGAGGTATGATCAAAAAAGTTAATTTTTTAATAAAACTATAAGTTTTTAATGAAGACTATATTATCTCTTGTTAACATTAAACATCCCTCACTTAAAAAAAATAACTAAATGATTGAACATATAGTACTTAGCTTGACAGTGCTACTTATAAATGATACATTTGGATTATCTTATAAAATCATGCCAATCGATTTACTAAATAAAAATTAATTTATTCTCATTGAGGTTATTCTCAGATGTAAATGCTTAGAAGTTATACAAATGGTTACTTATTCAAGATACTTTGTACAAACTTAGCTGAAAATACTTTTTAAAAGCCTTTTAAATTTTCAAAAGTATTTAATCATTGCAAAAAGAAATTACTTACAGTCTTTTTTATTTGATATGACAGTTATGGCACCTTAACTTAAGATTGTTTGTCTATTCCCAAATGCAATCATTGTAAAAAAGGCCAGAACAAAATCCCACACAGAGAATAAACCACAGGCAAAATGCTTAATCCGATACCACTGGCTTCATTGTTAATTACCTCTCAAGGGGCTAGGATGTCAATAGATAGTGATCTGCTATCTTGGAGTCTTTTCTGTTAAATGCATGATCAATACTAAATAGAACTTTAACTGCCCATGATTTAATTAGGAGTGGTTCCTTTTATCCTGCATACAATACCAGAATCTTGCACAATAAAGTATGAAGGAAGATTGTCATGTTGGTTGTGTATACACTACATTATGGGACTTTGCAAGGAAATTGGGAAAAGACACTGTGTTGTTATGCATTTGCAATTGGCCTATAACATGGAAGGAGTCAATCTTCTTCCCTTCACTCCAAATTAATCTAGATTTTTGCAAGTACAGAAGACTAAGAACTACAGTTTTATATCCTTAACACTTTTTAGCTCCAAGAAAGAAAAATCAAATGGTATTTTAAATGGAGGCAATTAATTTTAAATGGAAGCTAAATGCATTTTCAACTGGAAATGACAGATACCTTGAATGTTCACCCTGTTCCTGTGCCCAAATGGAAATATGTTGTAATCATATTACTAGCTGTGGAACATCAGGTCTTACAATGTGTAATACAAATACATCGAAACAAGACATCTTGCTCATCCTGCCATGTGACTTCTCTAAATACCTGGCCTGTTTCTGTAGAAGGTAAATGCTGCAACTAGGTAAAAAAGAAACATACAAGGGTTACAAAAGGAAATGGTGTTATCACTTCATCAAACTGATTAAGGGAGCACATACTACCAAAGTGAAATCCACGGACTGCAGGACTAGGAAAAACAGGGATAATTGTGTGAAGAATATGACAGCAAAAACATACTAACAAAGACTAATTACTAGAATATGATGGTAATGCAGTTAATGATGGAAGAAAATAGAAGAGTTCAATATATATTTCTATTCTTTACTCAGAAGGAAACAGCATGATGAATCCTCTTATCACACAAGGAAGATAAAGTACTT
Organism: Phaethon lepturus; assembly: GCF_000687285.1. NCBI lineage: Eukaryota > Metazoa > Chordata > Aves > Phaethontiformes > Phaethontidae > Phaethon > Phaethon lepturus. The sequence continues at coordinate 1,841 of NW_010561382.1, read as the reverse complement.
TCCAGTCCATTAGTAAGCAAAGGGGTATAAAGCAATATCTACATGCTGTAAACATTTAATGATGACATAAATTTTTAATAAATCTTGGAATACCACGGAATTTCCAGTGGACTGAAGACTGATAGTATTACACAACTTAAAAAAAGAAGGAAAGTGACCCAAGTAACTGCAGGCTGCTATTCTTCCATCAAATCTGAAGTAAAATGATGAAAAAATGGATCCGAGATTCAATTAACAAAGATTTAAGGACAGGAACATACTTAATCGTATTCCACAAGTTTTTTGGGAAAATAGCTGATGTGAAAGGTAACACTTTGGGTTTTTTTAAAGAAGATTGCAATGTTAGCTGGTTTAAAAAGGTGCAGAAATATGTAATAGATTGTGAATTCCACCATGCATTCTGATTTGAAAATAAGCACTGTGTAACATTTCCAGAACATTAAAAACATGGTATTTGTTAAGAGCCGCTAACTGACAAATTTTAAAACTTATTGAGTATTACCTCAATGAATTGATGCACTAAATGTTTTAAAATAAAATATAAACAACCTGAACTATTGAAAACCTGTAAGTTTTCTTTCATAAAATTACCCACAATGTATTTTATTTTAAACTGAACAAAGAAAAATATTTTTAAGAATCTAATTTTTAGGTTTGGGGATTATTCTTAAGCTTTTAAGATTTCAAAACCTATATTTCAGAACTCTATTTTCCTTTGTATTTTTTAATTTTTTTTTAAAGTAACTGACACTTAGTAACTTAGTCTGTTTTAGAGATCTAGAGATCTAAGTGGCTTTGTTTTTCCTGCAAGAAGCAAAGATGCTTTGATAAACGTTATGACAGAATGTCAAGTTATTTCATTCCATGACAAACATGCTTTGATCCAAAAAGATGTCTGTCATGTCCAAGTAGCACTGTCCCTTAGTACTAAAAAAGAATATTGAGCCTTTATATCTCAACAGCACTTTCCCAATTTTAAAAAGAAATTTCTGATTCCCAAATTTCTGAAATTAGTATTTCCTATAATAAAAACTTTGTTTTTCATCTAATGTTGTGTCAATAAATGTGACGTAGAGATTTTTGTATAGAAGAAAATTTATATTACTTTACTGTTACTTCTTCCAGTTTTAACACAACTATTTCAAATTTCAACATCTAAAATCAAGGAATGAGCACCACAGTAACTGTTTAGTATTAGTTACTAAACTAACTAATAACAGTGTAGTTATTAACTAATTAGTTAACTAATAACTGGTATTAGTTACTAATACAGTTACTAAACTAACCAGTAACAATTAGTATGTTACTCAAGGCTGTAATTCTGAAAAGTATTTCTGTGGATTTGGTATGAATATGTGGGGTTTGTGTTCTCTTAATCTTATAACATGGTCTAAAAAGAACAATTGACTATGACAGGATTTCACAGAAATGGAAGCTAGAAACACCGGCAAATATTTTTAACATTATTCTTAATTAGGAAACATAACAACCTGTCAGACTAAATGGGGAATTCCTTCCTATTTTGACACTAAAAAGTGCTCCTCTGTGAAAGTTTGGTTTTAGACAAGTACATGCTGTGCTTTTTTCAGATACACACACCTAATACAAGTGCAGATACTATATTTAAGACCCTGTAGCTGCAAGAGATCAGGCAAAATTATCTACAAACCTGTCCTTACGGTCTGCTCGTTAATGGGATAGACACATCCGATTAAACAGGTAGGCAGGAGTAGGAAATGCAGAACTTGGTAGTAGAAAGGTACGTTTGGTGGACCAAGGCCGGCTTGTGCGGACTTGCTGTCTCCCGCGGAAGCACCACCCGCGGAACCCACGTTCTCACC
>NW_010561381.1:10778-11930 GCF_000687285.1 Phaethon lepturus | reverse complement strand
CTCACACTGTAAGAGAAGATCAAGTTTGAGACCACCTGAGGAACCTGACCATGCACAAGTCTATAGGACCTGATGAGGTGCATCCCAGAGTCCTCAGGGGAATTGGCTGATGTAGTTGGCAAGCCAGTCTCCATGATATTTGAAAAGTCCTGGCAGTCAGGTGAAAGTCCCTGGAGACTGGGGAAAGGGAAACATTGCACCCATTTTTAAAAAGGGTAGCAAGGAGGACCCTGGAACTACTGATGTGTCAGCCTCACCTTTGTGCCTGGGCATATCATGGAACAGGTCCTCCTAGAAGCTATGCTAAGGCCCGTGGAGGACAGGGAGGTGATTCGAGACAGCCAGCATGGTTCACCAAGGGCAAGTCTCGCGTGACCAACCTAGTGGCCTTTATATGATGGTGTGACCACATCCGTGGACAAGGGAAGAGCTACTGATGTCATCTGTCTGGACTTCTGTAACGCCTTCAACACAGTCCCCCACAACATCCTTTTCTCTCAGTTGGAGAGGAAGGGATTTGATGGATGGACTATTCAGGGCATGAGGAATTGGCTGGATGGTTATATCTGGAGAATAAGTGGTCAATGTCTCAATGTCCAGATGGCAAGCCCCTCAGGGGTTCGTGCTGGGACCAGTACTCTTTAATATCTTCATCAATGACATAGTGGGACCAAGTGCACCCTCCGCAAGTTTGCAGATAACATCAAGCTGAGTGGTGCAGTTCACATACCTGAGGGCTTGAATGCCATCCAGAGGGACCTGGAGAAGCTTGAGGAATGGGCCTGTGTGAACCTCATGAGGTTCAACAAGGCCAAATGCAGGGTCCTGCATCTGGGTCAAGGCAATCCCAGTATCAATAAGGCTGGGGGATGAAGGGATGGAGATCAGCCCTGCCAAGAAGGACTTGGGGGTACTGGTCGACAAAAAGCTGGCCATGAGTTGGCAGCCCAGAAGGCCAACCGTATCTGGCTGCATCCAAAGGAGCATGGCCAGCAGGTCAAGGGATAGGATTCTTCCCCTCTACTCCAGTCTGGTGAGACCCCACCTGGAGTTCTGCATCCAGCTCTAGAGCCCTCAGCACAGCAAAGACATGGACCTGTTGGAGACAGTCCAGAGGAGGGCCACAAAAATGATCAGAGGGATGGAACACGT
>NW_010561381.1:0-10701 GCF_000687285.1 Phaethon lepturus | reverse complement strand
GGCTACTAATGGTAGGACAAGGTATAATGGTTTTAAACTAAGAAAAGGTAGATTCAGACTAGATATAAGGAAGAAACTTATATCTAGTTTACAGTGAGGGTGGTGAAACACTGGCACATGTTGCCCAGAGTGGTGGTAGATGCCCCATCCCTGGAAACATTCCAGGTCAGGTGGGATGGGGCTCTGAGCAATCTGATCAAATTGAAGACGTCCCTGCTCATTGCAGTGGTTTGGAGTAGATGACCTTTATAGGTCCGGTCCAACTCAAAGATTCTATGATTCTATGATTCTATGCATTGGCATGCATATTGGCATGCATAATATGTATTTCAGCAGCAGAATGAAAATGTTCGCCCCGATCCAAGAGAGAAATGTGTGTTTCCTGTAAAGTTCTGTTGTGCAGATATTACTGAACGTCTATTCTGTAAGGAAAAGAAACAACATCTCTTTTCTAAATATATATACTTCATATACTTACCAACTTCTCTCTCTCTTTAACATCAAATCCTCAGCAGCATGTTAACCTATTCTTACACAAGGATCACAGAATCACAGAATCATTAAGGTTGGAAAAGACCTTTAAGATCATCAAGTCCAACCGTCAACCCAACACCATCATGCCCACTAAACCATGCCCTGAATTGTGCATGATGCAGCACAGCAGATCTTGATGCCTGTTATTCTGAAGCTGGGTTCCCTGTACTAGAAAGGACTTTCATCTTGAACTGAGGTAGCCCAGCACTCCATGCTGATCTCTAGTTTTTCTAGACTGCTAATAGCCTGGAAGAGTCAGACCCAGATGAACAGAGTTGTGATAAGAAGGGCCCTATTTGTTATAATGTGGAGCATTATGAAACCAAGTAGAGGTTAAAGATGAATTTTCTTTCTAAGGCTTAAATGTATTTAGTACTTCTTTTTTACTCTGTTTTTTTATTCTTTTATTTATTATTATTAAATGACATTGTTGATTGTACTTATCACAGAAATGAAAATCCTTCAAGAATTTTAGTATCTAAACATTAACAATCCCCCTTCTGCCTGTCCATAGGCCCACTAGAGATGATCCTTGTAAAAAGTTTAAATGTGTGGTTAATGTAAGTTTGTAGTTTGGACACAGTATGAAAAGTTTGAAACAGGGGGTTACCTTCTTGTGCCAATATTAATAGTGAATTAATAATGATTAATAGTGAATAATATTTATTTATTTTTCCTATACTCTTCCACAGCACATTTAAGGCACAGTAGCATGACTGTTGAATTATCTGACGATGTGGTCAAGGTGGTTCTTGGGTATCTAGAAATGGCCTTGAAATAAAACCAGACTTATTTATTCAAAGCAGATTGGGGTGCTTAGATTTACCTATAATGTCAGCTCGTCTCCTCCTTAGTTTAGTCTGACCTATCCCTTTATTTATCAAAAGTATCTTCTTGAAGTCTGTTTAATTTTTCCCATCAAGCTGAAACTAAGTTAACACAAAAAGCTTGATAAAATTGTCTTTTACACCTTGGGAGTTCCCAGGCATACAAACATAACTCCAGATGCAGAGGGTTTGCTCAGTATGAAGCATTTTCTTGCCAGGTCTTTCTAGTGTATAAGTAATAGTCCAAGGAACTTTTCAGTTCAGTAGCATTGCCAGGTACATGTGGGCCACTTGCCTCAGTTCAAGTACATTCTTCATTTGACCTCTTTTTCCCTAATGTTATACTATTTCTATTGACTTTATGTGAATTCTGTTCTTTCTGTCTCTAAAGTGTGTTTATTTCAACATTGTTTTTCTCACTAAGTTTCCTGCATCAGCTGACAGTGGTAGGGTGGCACAGCTACCTATCCTTTTCAGTTTGTGTGAGTGAAAACTTTCTATACCGTCCAACATTGCTTACCAGTACAGTATTTCTTTTTAAGTCAAAGAAATCTTCCCCAGTAGCACCTAGTTGATCTTTGCCACTCTACAGGACTTTAATTCACTTTTCATTTGCAATCTGTCTACAACCCTGTCTGCTTTTGAGAATGGACCCACACTCAACAACACTGCAGTATAAGCATCAGGTTTTCTAAAAAGAGCCTCTATCACATGTTGACTCCTGAACTGCATCACAAAGACAATAGGTCTTTGCCCCTTTATCAGTATATGGCTTGATCTCCATTGCTTTGTTGATCATTCAGATTTCAAAGTGAGTGTCATGACGGTCCTACACTAATGATAATTTATAGGGCAAAGATTGCTAGTGCTCTGAAAGTGGTTTTTTTTTGACAAGTCATGTTTCGTTGTTCAGATGCACTTTTTCAGAAGGACTGAAGAATAAACAGTTGTCTTTCTCAGTGGTTAGAAAATTATATTTACTTCCCCTATTTTCTACTGTAAACAGTTACTGCCTTGTTTGCTTGGCATTTTTTTATAAAGACCTCACTCTGAGATCAGAAAATGCAAATCATCTTCATGTAAGAGCACAGAGATGACATGCTGAGAATTTAACTGGCTAGAAGCTAACAACTGTAAAGGTTTGCTGACCATAAACTATTCCCTCACTCAAAGGTATTTAGCCAAATGAAGAGTTTTCCTGGACACAGTAGTCTGCACATATGTATCAGGCCTTTGTTCCATTCATGCTCCTGCTCCTTACACTTTCTTTTAGCTGGGATCATGCAAAATCAAAATAGAACTTGAAATTTCATAAATTCTTTCATCTCTTTTAGGTGCTATTGATATGACCTCTTATACTCTTTATACTTACACCTCTGTGCTTTCTGCTCTTTCCAAAGTGCCCACCTTTGGAAAGAAAATAGCTTATAGCAAAGTATTAGCAGTGATCATGGAGGCTTATATGAAAGTTTTATTGCTAGTTTCTTTGGGCTAAGAGGCTGCTCATCTAACTATAATCCCATCTATTGGAAGAAGCAGAAGATACCCATGAATATTTCTTTTTTAAACATGTTTAACAACTGGTGAATTAAATATACCAGATTCTTACCTGCATGTATACATGATGTCCTGGCCCATCGCAAAAGGAACATTAGTTTAAAAATGCTGAAGTATGTAGTGACATGCAGTAGGTTTTTGGCACAAGTCAGTGTTGTATTTCAGTTCCAGTGATGAACTTAAAAAAAAGTTCAGTTCTATTTGCTGTTTGATAAGGTGCAAGTCTGTGCTGGAGAACAATAGTAATGGGCTTGGCAGGAAGGGGTGATGGTTTTAAACTAAAAGAGGGTTGATTTACACTACGTACAAGGAAGACATTTTTTGCAGTAAGGGTGGCGAAACACTGGCACAGGTTGCCCAGAGAGGTGGTAGATGCCCCATCCCTGGAAACATGCCAGATCAGGTTGGACAGGGCTCTGAGCAACCTGATCTAGTTGAAGATGTCCCTGCTCATTGGAGGGGAGGTGGACTATATGATATTTAAAGGTCTCTTCCAACCCGAACTATTATATGATTCTATGGAAAGCAGTTGTACAGACCCAACTCATTGGTGGAGAACTGAGTGCATTTTGCATCATGCACTTTCCAGGAGTGGTCCAAACAGCCTACTTTACCTGTCACAATCTGATGTCATCTGCTGCTTGTTTCACTCTACTGTGTCCTCCAAAAATGAGCTGTCATGTAGACAGTGCTCCCTCTAATTTCCTGTATGCAACCGTATTTTGCCACATGAGACCGTAGCTCCTGGGAACTAACATGACTAAGGACATGCCACAAACAATGCTGTCCAACAACAGTATCTTTTTAAATATAGATTGTAGTGTCCAAGACTAGTGTTCAACCATTTTCTTTAACCACTCCTCAGTATTTTGGGTGGACTGAAGAATCCAGTGGTTACACGCAAGGTGCTGCCTGTGCCAATAAGATTCTCTGAGGTGTTCAATGTGTTGCATTTAGAAAGTCTCATGTAAACCCTTAAACAACAGAAGATATTTTTCTGTCAAATTCTTTATAAGCAGTATCAAGCACATCCTGATGTCATGTGTTTAAATTAGTAGTGTTACTGCCATTTTAGAATGGGCTTATCTGATCCCCAAAAGACAAAACCATTGGGACTAGGCGTCAAAGGGGATTCATGTCCTTGCTCAGTTTGGAGCCATCTGGAAACAAACCTCCCCTTGCAGAGTTGCTTCTGCGGCTTCTTTAATACAACTGTACATCCGAAGACAGCAATTTTAAAATTTCATTCCTTGGAGTTAATGCATTTCAGTTTCCCTCACTTCTTTTTTAATATGTAAACATCCTTTTTTTCCTGAGACTTGGCAGCTTTATCAGTATCATCATTAAGATGACCTTGATCTTAGTACTACAAACTCGCTAATATGAAGTACACACTGGGAGCTACTGCTTGGATTAACCAGAGTCAAGTAAATTGTGATTTAATTTTTTTTTTCCTCAGCAATATTTCAGAGCTGTTCACTTGAAATCAAACCTTATTCTAGACTATAGACTTTTGAACCAAACTGTGGTTTAATTTTACTTTTTAAATTACTAATATTTAGGCAGAGGATTGTTTCTGCAAGCAAAAGCAATTGCAGCTTGTCTTAGTAATATACTGAACAGAACAAAAATTAATAGAAGAGTAAGAGTAAACTTTACAATATTGCCCCTTGAGATTATGGAAAGATTTTGTGATATTGGGACCTTCCAGGTGACAGCAAAAATGTTACTTATTTCAAATGAAAAAATAAATAGACATAGAAGGAAGGTGGAAAAATGACCATGTTCTATTTTTGCTTTCTGATTTTACAAGGAAAAAATGTGTTTGTTGGAAGTTATTACTATCAGAACAGCTTGTGCCAGGACTACTCCTTTACAGAAACTTGCAGAAATGTTGCACTCACAAACTCTCAAGTTGTCTATTATGTGTCCAGACCAGTAAGAAACCACTTGCATCTTGCTGCTGAGTTTGATTTTAACTACACATATGCAGCAGCTTCCTTCTAAACTCCACATCAAGTGAGTAGATAATCTGTTCAGCAGTCTGTAGACCATATGTTTAAGAACATCATATAAATTCCTCTCAAGGGCTATTTTACAGTCCAAAACTCCACAAAATTCATATTTTATCATTTTCCTGTTCTTCTACTGTTCTGGTTATTGCCTTTTGATGCAACCCACAGCTTCTTCCAAAGGCAACTTCTCTAAAATCAGTTTCCATTGCACTTTCATCTGCATTTAATTAGTGGCAGAGCCTCATTCAGGTACCCATGCAGCAAAGCCAAATTTCCTTCAAAGAGAGGGCTGCAGTTTAAATTCATCACTGGAACTGAACACAAAGCTGATTTGTGCTGAAAACTTACTCTCAAACCTTCCTGTAGTACTAACTGCACTGTTTTGTTTATATTTATGCCTAATATATGGGGACATCCAAGACCACAGTTTTCTCTGTGTTTCTCTCTTACATAAGGCTGCTGATGATGCAAAAACATCACAGAAATAATTATAGTATAAATACAGTCAAAATAAAGTGAAGGTAGGCAATAGCTAAATCCCAATCCCACTTTTCCAGGATTAACTTCAACACTGGCTCCTGAACTGTTACCTGTATATTGAGGACTTTTATCTGTAAGGTGACTAACACTCTCAAGGAAATTTTCAACTAGCTATAATATTAAGCTCAAAAAATATTAATGTAAAATAAATGCTCATTGATTTTATACTATACATTGAATACAGACATGTATTTCTAAACTATTGAAAAGTAATTTACCATTTTGGCATGCATCGGGAATATGATACTGGATACGATTCTTTATTACTTTCCATGAATACTTACTTTCAATCTCCTTAATTTTCATTTCCCAGGGTATGCAGGCTGTCTTAAAATTCTCAAAATCCCTTTGGAATTTCATCCATTTCTGAAAAGGGTCACAGATAAAAAACCTCACCATCATCTCAGTTCCCAGATGTTCAATTTCCCCCTGAGCTAATGTAACTCTTTAATCACCCACAGTATCCTTTGGCAGAGCCCACTGCAATAGAAACACTAGCTTATGATGAACCATCTCATTTGGTTTGTTCTGAATATGTCTACTACTAGCTTTGTATAGGAGACATATTCAGAACAAGTGCCTATTTTTTCCACAAGAAGGATGATTAAATAGTCCCTTCCTTTCATGTCACTCATTTCTTTTTAGAATTGTTTCTGAGTATTTAATTTGTTATTTCCTTTGCTATTCAAAATTCAGATTTGGATCTCAAGCTGTGTCATTTAATTACAATTACTCTACCCTGTAGTTTATCTATTGGATAAGTATAACTTCTGTAATTGAGCTTCCCATGCCCAGCTGAGTTTGCAAGATTAATTATTTTTTGTGAACATTAATGCTTATGAGATGTGACTACACAACTGCTTACAGAAAATCCAGTCTAACTAAGGGTAAACTTGGCTGCAGCGAGTAGTCCTGCCAAATATTCTTAACATCATTCTGCATCTGCATTTTAATTTGCAGCATGTGTGCTTTTGAAATGAATCTCCCAAACCATCTCAATTTACACATTTACGTTTGCAGAGTAAAACATTTTCAGAGTATAAAACTAATTCAAAAGGTGTACTTGAGGAGTTACTTGAGGAGCATGCTAATCCACATCCACTGCCACAGGGTATTTAGTCCTTGGGACCACACAGGACTTAGCCCAAAGAAATACCTGTCAGAATGCATATTGTGTGGACACTGAGTCCTCAGCAACCACTGTTCAGTTTTTCGGTCACAATCCTGCAGAGCCATATTGCTTCCCAAGATATACATGGCCCTAGAACCTTGGGTTAGTGGAAGGGCCTCCAGTATTTTTGCGGTGGGGCAAAAAGACACTTTTTGATCCTTCAGAGAGGGCTCTTTCAAGTGAAAGACTGAGCTTTGGATTCAGTCCACAGAAAAACCCAATCTATACCATGAGAAATTAGCTTTCACAAGATACTAAACTCTTGCAAACTCTTGCAAACTCTTACAAAACAGTCCTTTTCTGGCTTGATGACAAGTCTCAGTCAAACTGTGAACTTGCACTGGAAATCTTTTCATGTGAGAGCAGTGGAAATAAAAGTGTTAAAATGCAAAGAAAGACAAGGAACCCTGTTTTGGAAGATGGGTACATATGGCAATAATCATAGAATCAGTCATGGTATCATAGAATCACTGAATCATTAAGGTTGGAAAAGACCTTTAAGATCACCCAGTCCAACCATCAACCCACCACTGCAAAAGGTTCCCTGTTTGCATTAGATGAAGTTAGTGCAATAATAAATTTACCTTAGTCATCATCACTTTGTATGCATAGAATTTTTTTCCTTTTCCTTTTCCAAGAGCACCTTCAAACTTTTCCACAAAAAGCTGAGCTTCCCTGTAAAATGGGGACAAAAGAGAGATATAGATGATGCTACAGTAAACGTGATATTGTTTCTACCACAGCACTGTAATTTTTTATGTGTTCTGACTCCTCATAGAGTTTTGTATAATCTTTTTCCCTTAGTAATGTTTAGAAAGAAAAGTTCTGAGAATTTGTATTCCACTGAGGAATAATCGTATGTAGTATAAACAGAACAAGCAACTTCAGTCATCTGCTCTAGTCCAAATGCATTTGGAGTTCTGAAATCCGCCTACAACCAGTTAACATTATCAAATATTTTTAGTCACAGTGACTTTTTTTTTTGCAGTTCAGCTGCTGCCCATTTGTGCCATTCACAAACTGTTATTCCTCCTGGTTCCATCTAATATAAATTGTTGTCTTGCTACTTAAGGGAAACTTATTTCAATTTTTTATTTTGGAGATATGTGTACATTAGAGCCTCGGTTCCCTTGTGTCTACCCTTCTCAAGACTAGATTTAATTCGATTCTTCAGAATTTCTGCATATATCATCTCTATACTGTACCATTCTCAGAATAATTTCTTAGAAAAGTAGCTCCCATGGTCCTCAAAAGACTAAAATGTTGCTTATAAAGATATGGAAGTTAAATAATGCCCTGGTGATACAAATATGAAAGGAAGATTATTAATTTTTCTAAAAAGGCATCATATCCATGGTTTAAAAAAATAAACAAATGAGATCAAGAGCATACTATAATTTCCTCCATTTCATCTAATTTTAATTTCTAAGTATGACTTTCATGTGTGTCTCTATTGAGAAAATGTGTCATAAAGGCTAAGTATCCTGATCTAAAACACTGGAATACAGAGTAAGAATTCATAGCTGTTAATGTGCACACAAGACTGTATAACTATTTTATCATCACACTAGATGACTGCAAAGTGTTGTATGTTATATTAAGTATTACACTACGCACTTGGAAAAAGATAAACTGTTGGGAAAATGTTAATTGTGATGCATGTCTCTCCAGAAACGCTGCAGATAAGTTCACTAAATTAAATTAATTTTCATGCTTATATCTTCCGCTCACATGTTTCTTGTAAGTAAGCAAAAAGATTGTGTTAAACTGCAAATTCTGATAATGGCATTGGCAGAATAGTGGTGTAGCTGTGATAAAGGAGAATTAAAATCATGTGTGAAGAAGGCTATTAGCTGCGTCATGATTTCTCTTAATTCATGGTTAAAAATCTCAACATCTTTAAAAATACTGTGTATTTTTAGTAACTGCAAATGCTTAGGGTGATCTTCATACTGTCAATTGAAAACCTATCAAAACTTTTCCCCACTAGACACCCACTGCACCAATCCCTTAGCTCGCAGTACCAAGGCTCCAAACAGACTTTTGTTTCTACACTTCACAAGACAGTGCAAAATTGAGCAACCGAATTTAGCTTTCAATCTTCAAGAGCTTTCCCTCTTTGAGATCCCTCTGAACACTCTCACCCTCCGAGTGCTCACATCTAAACCCAGGTGGTGAGGCATCAGCACTAGTGCCAATTACCTGACCTCCTCCAGCATGCTTTTTCCTACCATCTAAGATCCAGTTTTCTCTTTCAAAGACGCAGGTTGACAGAAGCAAAAAGCTACATACAATGACATGAATCTCAATCCAATCACTTTTTTTTTTCCCCCCCTGTGGCACAAGACATCCACAGATTCAGATAAAAAAGATAAAATACCCAGCCACCACCCCAGTCACATGTCTCACCTATTCACCAAAGTGTTCCTCGGGGATCGAGTCAGTGTCTTTTTAAGGCTATAGGTCCCTTATTCTCAATTCTGTGCGTCTGGATCACAGTTGTTCTCTGGATTTTAGAGTCTGATCTTTCCTGCTTTAGCTAACTTTGACACTGCCTGAGCCTTCTTTATTTTCCAAGCCACTTTGAGTCCTTCAGAGACTCTGGCTCAGCGTTCACTTCTCATTTTTTAATTTTGATTTCCGAAAAATTCTACTTTTAAATTTCATACTTTCAAATAAGTCAGAGAAAACAGATTCTTTCAACTTCAGGAAACCAGTGTCCTCCCTTTTAAATCTATGTTCTGAGGTTTAAAGTCTTGTTGCAGTGTCAGGAGATATAAGGCACTCCTAACAGCAGATAGCAGCTTCCTCATAAACTCAGCAGTCAGTGCGGGAGCAGTACCATAAAAGCAGTCAGAATCAATAAACTGGATGTTTACCAATTTCCCAATTCAGGGTATCATATTCTGGTCTTAAGAGGAAAACCTTTTGCCACCACTTCTATCACTAGGTAATTCAAGCGTTGGAGCTTGTTCATGAAAAATTATTAAAATCAAAACCCGCAAAACTGTAGAAAACCTGTGCTTTCAGTCACTAATTATGTGAAGTTATGCTGCAGAATACAAAGATTTCAAATTGTAAGTTGTTGGTTTTTTAAAGTGAAGCAATAATTTAGAAATTTAAGGGTATTATATGAAAACAACCATTAACACATAAAAAATCCTCCATAGTGGATATGAACATATTTTGCAATATGTAGCTGAACACAAGTCCTCCACAAACATGTTCTGCTGTAAAATTAAGCTAAGCCAAATAAGGAATGCACTTTCCACAATGAAAGTCATAAGAATATTTATTTTAAATTCCTAATTTAAGCCTTCTGTTCACTTGTTTGAAATGCCTTTTTATAAGGTTTTCTGAAAAAATGGTATTTCTAATCCCTGTCTGCCTCCTGGACTCTCCACTAAGCAATCCTTCAAGTTAGAGGGTTAGCAGTATTTAAGATTTTTCTCCAGGACAAGCCAAAACATTGCTTTTTGAAGTTGGTGGTCCAGATCTCCAGGTTTAATGCTACTGAGGCCGCACCTTGAATAGTGTGTTCAGTTTTAGGCCCCTACAAGAAGGACATTGAGGTGCTGGAGCACGTCGAAAGAAGAGCAAAAAAGTTGATGAAGGGTCTAGAGAACAAGTTTTATGAGGAGCCGCTGAGGGAATGGAGGTTGTTTAGCCTGGAAGAAAGGAGGCTGGAGAGAGACCTTACTTCTCTCTACAGCTACCTGAAAGGAGTTTGTAGCAAGGTGGGTGTCTGTCTCCTCTCCCAAGCTGCAAGCGATAGGACAAGAGGAAACAGTCTCAAGTTGCACCAGGGGAGATTTAGATTGGCTATTAGGAAAAATTTCTTCGCCAAAAGGGTTGTCAAGCATTGGAACAGGCTGCCCAGGGAAGTGCCAACCAGACCCAACCCACAGGGAAGTCTACTGCCACCCTGAGGCCTGGGTGAGACATGTCACCAGGAAACTCCCTGGTCTGGTATGGCCAATCAATTACTACCCACTGTTGGTCATGCAGGTTGGCGACAATGAAGTGGTGCAAAGAAGTCTAAAAGCGATTAAAAGGG
>NW_010561380.1:6357-9062 GCF_000687285.1 Phaethon lepturus | reverse complement strand
AGTGTTTCTGTGATTCTGTGATTTCTGTGAAGTAGCAGTTGCCTAAATCTAGCTTTATATGGGTTTTTTAATACTTCATTTAGGCTATGTATTTACCAATTTGCTTGTCAGGGCTTTGAAGCAAGGACAGTCTACCGTTCTGTATTCAAGCAGTATGACAAACTATCACGACAGACCCCTGTTCTGGGTTACTCCAAGGCAATTCTGGAAAAAAACCCAGCAAGTGGACAGTACAGGGGACACAGAGTAAGTACTTTAGAAGCACCATTTTCAATTGACCTTTCTTCAGTTTAGGAGCAAACTCTGTCCTGGGGATGCAAACACAGTGGTCTCCTCCTGGTGCCTACAGTGCTATAGTCACAAGACTTTGGCACAAGCAGTTTTTTGCTGAGGAAACTACGGTAGAGAAAGACTTCACTGAGCCTCCATGCATTATGCATGAATGTCAGGGAGCAGAAGAGATTAATGAAAACCTGATTTAAAACACCTTATTACTTCACAGTAACAATCCAAAATGCTGTAGCCATAACGCAATTTAAAGATGTGGTGGGTTTAGCCACTGCTGTGAAAGACTAAGTTTTATTTTGGTGCTTTTTAATAAGAGGGAAGGAAATGCCTCACATTGCTCAGCAATGATTCCTTTGGGCAATTAGGAACGACATCAACAGGCTAGAGGGAGGTTTGCCCAGAAAAATGAAGGGCGCGGGCCAGAAAGCAACAACACCAGACCCTTGGAGGTTTGAAAGTAACATGAAGGATACCCAGAGGCAAGACTGGGAACATCTTAAATCAGGGAAAACAGCAGTAGCTGCATAAAGCCCATGCTGTTTTCTGTTTTCAGGTTTACAAAAGCTTCTGCAAATGAGTAAGCCATGTGAAAACGTTAAAAGGTTACAGATAAGATGTGGAGTAAACTCGGCTGTATCTGTGTCACAACCAGCAATATGCTGCATTCCTAACTAGAAGATCCTGGGTACATTTTGGAAAGGACTCAAGCTGCCAGGCTCAGAGCCAACACAATCTGTGGGTGGGTGCTGGATGCTTGCCTTGAAATCCTCTCCTTGCCAGCTAACCTATGGAGTAATAATGACATCAGTTTTGGAGGGAGATTTCATAGTGTTTAAAGCTAGAAGACACCACAAGTTGATCTACCGTGACCTCCTGCTTATCACTGGCCATTAAATTTCACTACTTCCTTTTCCATCGAGAACAACTATTTTGGTTATTATATAATAAAGCAATTCATTCATCAGTCAACCAAGCTATCTGCATGCTGCGAGACTACGAGCCGGAAGGCAAGAAGGAGCTCAAATACTTGCAACCACAGGTGTGGTACGACCACACATTCCTTGTGGGTGATCCACATACCTATCCTGAGAGAAAATCAAGATGCTTCCCAGGTCTCAGCTGAGTGACCAGGAGAATCATTTTTTCCCTTGGCTGATCCAAATCTGATCAGCAGTTTCACATGAGGTATAAGGCTATGAGACACTAGACAGGTATCTTAAAATGAGAACTCCCTCTATCTAACCCTATCTGATCTCCCATCTACAACTGTGGCCTGTCTTTGAGGAGTCAAAAGAAGGTGAAAAACACTCCCCAGAATGCATCTTGCTAACCGTGTATCAGAGGGAAATATCCTTCCTAACCCCTGTGGGCAGCCAGCTGAAGCCTTGGAGCACGAGACTTTATTTTAACACCAGGATGTCTTCCAGAAAGGAAATGGGGGAGGACAACAGGATGGAAAGATGAAGTACAAAAATACAGCAGTGTCTCAATTCCAAGTAAATCTACCACCTTCCAACTCCAGTATACTATGTGGGAAATTTACAGGGTGAGCACCTTCAGAGATCACACTCAGAGATAAAATCATGCTATAAACTCCCAATCTCTTCTTCTAGCCCTATCCAGCCTTCTAAAAGCAGCAGCATAAGGAATTTCTAACAACAAAGTTAAAACAAGGTAGACTAAGCCCACTGAGATGATAGCAGCATGAGAAATAAACATTAACAAAAACCTCAAAAATGAGAGAGCAAAGTATGCTCATTGAGAGATAACAAAGCAAGCATTAATTTGAAAGTGTGGAAGAATGAACCAGTTTATTCTGTATGTGAGGAAATAAATATTAACAATGCTGACAACATTTTCAGGTGAACTAATGAGGGCAAGGAGCAGAAAACTGGTCAAGAACAAGGGGTAAGCAAGCATATTTTAGGGATAGAGGGAGATGAAGCACTACATCAGCATGAGTTACCTAGAGATGAAAGATGAAAAACATGACACATTCACTACTTGTAGAAGTATTTTCCAAGTATTTGGAAACAGACACCATAGTTCCAGCATTTAGCAAATCAAGATTCTAGAAGATAGGCTGACATTATCTTCCTAAAAGACTAACACCTACATTTTTTTTGAACCCTCTGAGATATTTATGAGTAGCCAGGGGGTGCACTTGGAATTGTGAAATTTAATTAGTGAGTCACTACAGAATTATGAAGCGTAAATCAGGTCAAATTCATTTTTGTGCATTAGCTGTTGGTCTTGATTCGGGTGAGGAACCAACAGATCCAACCTAACCAATATTCAGGGGTATTTTCTTTTTAATCAGGTGCCATGTAGACTGGATTGCCAAATAATCCACTTCATTCATTAACAACAATTTTAAGAAATGAGCCTAATTCTGTAGCCAGCATGTTAAAAAGTCC
>NW_010561380.1:0-6326 GCF_000687285.1 Phaethon lepturus | reverse complement strand
GAAAGCTTTCTATTTAAAGAATGGGAGCAAGGAGGCTGAGATGTAAATCTGGAAGGTTTGTACCCTGCCCCGGAGCTGGTGAGGAGCAAAGCAACGACAAGGCTCCATCCTCATAATTTGTTGACCATTTACATCAAATATACAAGCATTTCACTGTCCCTTGCACTGTAGTCTCCAGGTAAGGCTCTCCCGGCTCTTCTCAAAGGCGGCTGTCACACACAGAGAACCGGAGCTGGGAAAGGCTCCGTGATTTATCTCAAGTCACACAGCAAGTGTCTGGATTTGTGCTGAGGAAGCAGTCATGGTTTGGCCAATGGGAACAATGAGCACAAACCATCAGTGGGTTTCAAAGATGTGCTCACTTCTATCAAGGTCATGCTGAATACTGTTGCTAACATCATTCCTACTACTGCAGCGGCAGAATTCCTTCCTCGAATCCCTTGTCTGTTTCTAGCTCCTTTTATTGTGAAAAAAATTCACGTGGTCTTGCTCTCGTCATCAGAAATACTCGTCTCTGCACCTGTATTCCCTGGGCTCATTGGTCTTTTCATATCCTTGTGCCAGTCAATTCCCGATCTGATGATTCTGGCAGGTTCTGCCTCCCGTTCTCTGTTCAGAGCAAACAGCATTAAAGGTGGCTAGCAGCTACTTGTTTGCAACAAGGAGAGCATGCTTTATAAACCCAAGTACTTAACAAGAGTAAAATGGAAGTAGCATCCCATTACATTGTGCTGTGGTTCTCTGGTATCAAAAATGTATATGAAATATCTGAGCAAGGCAAAGGTTATTTCAGCTTTTCACATGTGTCCACTTGAAACTTTTGCACCGAGTACAGCAATTCAAAAGGAAATAACTGCTCAAAAGAATCATTAATTGTTCAGTTTCTTAATTTAATGCAGCTGACAGTGGTTGCTATATGCTTATGCATTCTTCATTTTTCCTTTTGACCATAAACACAGACAGAAAAATTCCTCTTAGAATCTTTTATTGTTTTAAAGTCATGGTAATAGTGCTTGAGCTGCAGTCTAAAACTAACCAATCAAGTTTTAAAATCATGTTAAACTCGGTGATCCAAAGGAAGTTGTGCAGAGCATAAGGCAGGGATATTGGGATATAAACTGAATGAAACTCTACCAAAAAAAGCCGCATAAGAAACCCTAGAAAACACTATTATTTTACACCAAGTTATGAATAATAGAAGCTGACATCCCTAGCCGAATGGCACCAAGTTTTTATACAAAATTTGGAAGGCAATACAGTGAGCACCAAGAAGATACCTGCTGGAAGCACACACACAGCCTTCCGTCTGGACGCAGTGACTTTTGTTCAGTTCTACCACCCAGCCTAGGCTGGCCTCTAGGATATTTCACACGGCAGAGTTTCTGCAATCTTTCTTCCAGAGATGCTCTAGACAATTTGAATTGCTGTTGATGGCTCATTTTACTCTCTGGCTACAAGGCATCAGCACAGGGCTCCTGTGTTTGGCTTAGCAAGATTAAAGGGAACATTTGTAAGTTTTTAAACCTCATTTCTGGCCCCTCCGTCATTCCCTGAAAAATGAAGACTTGAATATAGTTTGCTTCAGATTAGTTTCGTAAACCATGGTTCTAAATTAAACTCAACAACTAAATGCTAGGCCCCAACTAAGCTGGCACTGGTTTTTCTGAAGTCTTTCTAATCACAGATCTCAAAAGAGTGAGAAAGTTATAAACAATAGCCTCAAACTAGAAGGTAGTTAAACCCCCGCACATTACTAAACCAACACCGTTCAAAAGCAACTTCCACAAAGAATCCCTAAGGTATTTGCATGTGCAATCAGTAGAAGATACCAGAATTATCTCAAAACTATTAAACAAATTAAAACAAATCACTTGAGACCCCCATGTTTAATAAAGAGCTGTGGGGAGATTGCGTTCGATATTTTTAGTTCCTCTGAGTATTTTTGTCGCAGTAAAATGAACTAAGGGGTGTACATTCCAGTTCAGCCTGTAGCAGACAAGTACATTCAAAGCTGATATTCCCAGTGAGACATGTAAAGGGTTCTTTAGGCTCCCTGAACTCTTGTTAGGGCTCACGCATACTGTACCATTACAGTGCTGGGGGAAGATACTACCCACTGGTTGACCCAGGGTTACCGATCACACAAGGTAACAGGTGAAAGAGCAGAAGTAGTTTAAGTAAAGGCAATATATTTTAAATTTGTAAAGGCTAAAAGGGGCATCTTGTCTCCATCAGCACATAGTAACTCAATGGTGAGACAAAGCCCATGGTAATAGCTTCCTATACTCCAGCGCCACAGGCATGGACAGTAACAAGGACAGTCTTATACTGCGGACTTCTAAGCTTTGTAGGAGCTCTGCAGCCCAGATACGGTGCAGACAGGAGCCGAACATACATATGACCTTCTTCTGATTGCCAGCTCAAAGCCTTGGGGAGGAAGAACGTCTGCCAGTTTTATTCCCACATGTATTTATTTGGTTAGCACTTCCATTTCCCCTGCATCATCATGAGGTGATTGCATCAACTTCATCATGTAGAGAGATCATATTCTTAAAAGCGGCAAGTGTTTAAGTTTTTCAGAAGCAATCCTGAAAGTGGCTTAAAAGGCAGAGCACTGAGGAAAAGATAGCTTTGACACCTAAGGCCTCAAACTGCATCCAGTTGATGGCTCCACAAGAGACCTCCAGTATGATTTAATCCCTCTTTTGACACCCTTTACGACAAAGCTAATGATACTTCTCAACCTTGTGAGGATTACGTCAGGACTAACCCTCTAGCACTAGAGATACTCAATCTGATGATGATGGGGAGCTTCAGCAACTTCCATAATGAGTGACAACTGGCAGTACAGTACATGCACCTCTTTCTTTACAGTTATGATATTAAAAAAAGCAAAACAAAACCCACAATCCCTTTGTATCAGCTTTGAACAAATGAGTGATTCCAGATTCACATACTTACAATATACAGAGCCTACACAGGTTTTGTTCAGTTTAGTAGTTATAAAAGTATCATCATTAAACACCAGCAGCAAATACTGATCAGGGAATGAAAAC
The DNA here is from genome assembly GCF_000687285.1 of Phaethon lepturus. Lineage (NCBI taxonomy): Eukaryota > Metazoa > Chordata > Aves > Phaethontiformes > Phaethontidae > Phaethon > Phaethon lepturus. Next base: position 3,270 of record NW_010561380.1, on the reverse strand, counting down.
ACTAAAATACCTCAGAAATCTGAGCTTGGCCGTAATAAAAACCCCCTTCCAGTCTGGAAACTTCAGGACTTTGTTCTCCCTTTCCATAACAAATTAAATTGCAAGTGACTTGACTATTTTCTGCACTCTTAACCTTTAATGTTATTTCCCTTTGGCTGGCAATACTTGGGGTGTAGTTCCAGCAGTGTACCCCATTAAACGAACAAACGATGATTCCACATCTCCTACATTGAGAGGATCGTGAAGGCTGTGGGGTAACGGGGATGCATAACCCATTGTTCTGGGGTTCTACAGGTATGTCAGCCAGAAAAGGAAGGTCAAAGAAAGCATAGCCCTGTGATGACCAAGACTGGCAAACTGGCAACAACAGACGAGGAGAAGGCTGAGGTACTCAATGACTTCTTTGCCTCAGTCTTCACTGAGTCTCTTCCCAAACCTCTTGAAGGGATGGACTGCAAGATGGGGACTGGAGGAGCAATGTCCCTCCCACTGTAAAAGAAAATCAGGTTCGAGACCATCTGAGGAACCTGAACATGCACAAATCTGTGGGACCTGATGACATGCATCCCAGAGTCCTGAAGGAATTGGCTGATGTAGTTGCCAAGCTGCTCTGCATGGTAATTGAAAAGTCCTGGCAGTCAGGTGAAGTCCCTGCAGACTGGAAAAAGGGAAACATTGCACCCATTTTTACAAAAGATAGCAAGGGGGACCCTGGGAACTACCAACCTGTCAGCCTCACCTCTATGATAGAGTGACTACATCAGTGGACAAGGGAAGAGCTACCGATATTGTCTATCTGGACTTCCGTAAGGCCTTTGACATGGTCCCCCACAACATCCTTCTCTTTATATTGGAGAGATATGGATTTGATGGGTGGACTGTTCAGTGGATGAGGAATTGGTTGGATGGTCACATCCAGAGGTTAGTGGTCAATGGCTCAATGTCCAGATGGAGATCAGTGACAAGCAGTGTCCCTCAGGGGTCCATATTGGGACCAGTACTGTTTAATATCTTCATTAGCGACACAGACAGTGGGATCAAGTACACCCTCAGCAAGTTTGTAGATGACACCAAGCTGAGCAGTGCAGTTGACACACCTGACAGACAGGATGCCATCCAGAGGGACCTGGACAAGCTCAAGGAATGGGCCCATGTGAGCTTCATGAGGTTCAACAAGGCCAAGTGCAGGGTGCTGCACCTGGGTTGGGGCAACCCTCGATATCATTACAGACTGGGGGATGAAGCAGCAGATAATTGAGAGCAACCCTGACAAGAAGGACTTGGAGGTACTGGTGGATGAAAGCTGGACATGAGCCAGCAATGTGTGCTCACAGCCCAGAAGGCCAACCCAGCCTGGCCTGCATCAAAAGAAGTGTGGCCAGCAGGTCTAGGGAGGTGATTCTGCCCTTCTACTCTGCTCTGGTGAGATCCCAGCTGGAGTACCCTGTCCAGCCCTGGAGCCCTCAGCACAGGAAAATCATGGACCTCTTGGATAGAGTCCAGAGAAGGGCCACCAAAATGGTCAGAGGGATAGAACACCTCTCCTGTGATGACAGGCTGAGAGAGTTGGGGTTGTTCAGCCTGGAGAAGAGAAAGCTCTGGGGAGACCTTCGTGCAGCCTTCCAGTACTTAAAGGGGGCTTATCAGAAAGATGGGGAGAGGCTTTTCAGCAGGGCCTGTTGCGGTAGGACAAGTGGTAATGGTTTTAAACTAAAAGAGGGTAGATTTAGATTAGATAGAAGGAAGAAATTTTTCACACTGAGGGTGGTGAAACCCTGGCACAGGTTGCCCAGAGAGGTGGTAGATGCCCCATCCCTGGCAACATTCCAGGTCAGGTTGGACGGGGCTCTGAGCAACCTGGTCTAGTTGAAGCTGTCCCTGCTCATTGCAGGGGCGGTGGACTAGATGACCTTTAAAGGTCCCTTCCAACCCAAACTATTCTATGATTCTGTGATTCATCACTTCCCTGCTTCCCGGCACACAACGGATGAGGCCAGTGGAGTGCCATCTCCTGGGTCCCTGTGGTGCTGGCCGTTCTGCCCCCCTCCCCAAGACACCAGTGGCTCACAAGGAGCCAGTGCATGCTTTTTTCATCTCAGCTAGCTCTTCCACCCTGTGAGCCTCCTTTCACAGGCAACTCTTTCCTTTTGCTTATTGTCTGGCTCAGCAGAATAGCTAGTTTGGGGAGGCCAGTGGGTTTTGTTTCTTGAGACAAGTAAGTATTTCGGGTAATGCACTGCCACATTTTTCAAACAGCTCAGTAAAAGTGAGAGTTTTTATATGGGGTGACTCACTACCTCATAAGGCTATTCTGTGGAGAAAAAAAAGGACAAGACTGAACTTTGAAATTGTTTTGAGTCCTAGACTTCCAGTTAAACAAGAAGAAAGTTAAATAGTGGCTGGTCCGATACATTTATTTAACTCGTAGTGACTGCGTATGCAGAAACATTTTTAAGCATGTTCTTATCTTTTGTTGAGGATTTGGAAAAGCAGGAGCATTAAAACCAGTCATTTTCTCCAACTTGAGAAAAACTTCAACCCAAAACCCCAAAGACAGCAAACAAAAGCGGTTTGTGATGGTCCTCATTACCCAAAGCCTGACATTCAGAGGCCAATTTGACCTGCCCACTGCACTCCCAGACAGGGCAGTTCAAGGTGAATGCTCTGTGAAACAAAGAACTTTGCTACAAGTCAAAATTGCAACTATAAAGAAGAACGAAGAAAATAAGTCTCATCAATTGATGGGATTTTCTGCTCCCTTCCTTGTTTGAAAGCTAAGTGAGCCTTATCTACCACTAAAAAAGGCTTCAGTAAGGTGTTTTTTTTTTTTTTTACATGTGAGCTCCAACAGAAAGGAAAAAAATGCCTTTAGAGAGGATTTTCTGAAGTCTCATGAAACTGGTAAGTCTTCAAAGTATGTGGATCAGATGACAGAAGGATAAAAACTAAGACAGAACTTATTTTCTCCCTTTCTTTTTTAAAACCACTGACATGTTACTACATGAACCTGAAAAAGTTCAAGTTTCTAGAGACCGCTACCTGCAGATGGGTATCTTTGAGGAGGAGAGGGTCTCCACACTACAGCCCATATACATGACAGCAACTCCTGCAGACACAGCTGAGCTCCCTCTGAGACAGCCTGCTCAGCAAAATCCCTGCAAGCAAGTCCCCTCAACAAATTTTTAAACATCTTTCCCACCTACTGCTTCCCACCAACTATGAGGATGCCCAGCTGACTCTAGATGACAACATGCATTACTCACAGAATCA
>NW_010561379.1:113031-113284 GCF_000687285.1 Phaethon lepturus | reverse complement strand
GTGACTCCCTTGTGAGGGGAACAGAGGGCCCCAAATGCTGGCCAGACCCAACCCACAGGGAAATCTGCTGCCTCCCTGGGGCCCAGGTGAGAGATGTCACCAGGAAACTCCCTGGTCTGGTTGAGCCCACCGATGACTACCTGCTGTTGGTCCTACAGGTTGGCAGCGACGAGGTTGCACAAAGAAGTCCAAAAGTGATTAAAAGGGACTTCAGAGCGCTGGGGCGACTGGTCGATGGAGCGGGAGCACAGGG
>NW_010561379.1:112716-112997 GCF_000687285.1 Phaethon lepturus | reverse complement strand
TGCAGTGGCAGGGAGGAACACTGACAGGAACAGGAAAACACACCTGGTTAACATGTGGCTCGGGCTGGTGCCGTCGGCGGAATTTTCTGGTTTTTGACCATGGGGTGGTTTACATGGCACCGGCCGTGCTGGCAGCAGATGGAGTTCAAGTATCTCTAAGGGGAAAAAGGATTCTTGCTTACAAGTTGGTGGGGCGCATCAAGAGGGCTTTAAACTAGATTTGAAGGGAGGGGGGGATAAAACCAGGCTCACTAGAGATGAGCCTGGGGGTGGCATGACGG
>NW_010561379.1:95511-111260 GCF_000687285.1 Phaethon lepturus | reverse complement strand
CTCACAGGGCATCTCATTGACAACCAAGGGATCAGGCCCAGCCAGCACAGATTCATGAAAGGCAGATCCTGCTTGACTAACCTGATTTCCTCCTATGACCAGGTGGCCTAGTGGATGAGGGAAAGGCTGTGGACGGTGTCTTAGGTGTGTACCTGGACTTTAGTAAAACCTTTGACAGCGTCTCCCACAGCATTCTCCTGGAGAAACTGGTGACTCGTGGCTTAGGCAGGTGTACTCATAGAGACCTCGTCCCTTCGATCCAGCCTGTCCAGATCCCTCTGCAGAGCCGTCCTACCCTCCAGCAGATCAACACTGCCGCCCAGCTTGGTGTTGCCTGCATTGGAACAGCCTGCCCAGGGAGGTGGTGGAGTCACCATCACTGGTGTATTAAAAAAATGTGTGGACGTGGCACTTGAGGACATGGTTTAGTGGGCATGGTAGTGTTGGGTTGATGGTTGGCCTTGATGATCTTAAAGGTCTTTTCCAACCTTAATGATTGTGTGATGATGTTTTCTGCATTTTGTTACACAGTTCTGTGTCTCCTTTCTTATTTTTTAGACAAGAAACCTTCAATATACTTCTGCATGATGCATCCTTAGGCTGTTTATTTCTGCTCAGACTCGTGAGGAAGACAAGCTCTTTGGAACATGCAGTCCTATTCGTAAGTAACCAGGTTTAATGGAGTTGTGATTAACATCAGATATTTCTGGGAGCTTATAGAAAATGACATTTCAGATTTGTCTCCTCCTAATTTTGGAGAAAAGTCATTACACAAACTTAGATACTATATCTTTAATTCATATTTTCTGCCCTTACAATCAAAAACAACTGATTACCTTTCTGAAAATGTTTGAAAATATCAGTTCTACTACACTTTCTTCTCATTCTGATCAAAAAGCTTGACAAATAAATCCTCTACAATAGCTTTCATTTAACTGCTGGCACTACATATCAGACTACTTCATTGCTTGCAACAGCTACTAGTTTAACAAACTTTTTCCCCTATGGGAGAAAATCCCACCAGCTTCAACTAAATATTTGGGATTACAAGCTGTTAAGAGTACTGTATCAGATTTATTTTAATAGTTCTAAAAGTGATCATGGCTGCTTCTCAGCACAAACTCAGCATTACAGCCCCTGCTTCAAAGTGCCTGTAATAAAAACTATAGAAGATAAAAGAAAACAGTTTGCCATGGTGGATGAGGAGTATATAGGACTTCTCCTATGTACCAGTACATTGCTCCTCAGAGTGTGGTAGGGAAATCTGCCACATGGAAGAATTTCTTTGGTCATAGAGCTGGTGAAAATTTTTCTGACTTCACTTTCTTAAATTGAAAATATTTAACAACAACAAAAAAACCCAATCAACTCAAAATTTTCTGTCATGATAAAATACAACTTGGAAACAGAATTTTCCACAATATCAATATTGTGGTCCCCATGGACGTCCAGTGTTTTCTTTATAGTGCAAACATTTATGTGTTTCTAAATATAGAGGACTAAGATGAAAATGCCACTTATATTTTCATCTTAGGCTGAATGCCTCCTAAAGACTAAAGCTTCAGACTTCTAACAAACCATGTAGCTTCTCATAACATTTCAGAAAGAAGCAAGAAAGATAGGCGAGTGAAGCTATTTTTCCTGCTTTCTCAAAAAGCACAATACAGGGACCTAAACTGACTTCAGATGAAAAAAAATGAAAAAAGGGTTATTTTTAAAATTATCTCTGCATCGATTAGTGTCAGAGAAGACAACTTATGTCCATGATGCTGCACTTCAGTTCTAGCAAAGGTGTGTAGATGGAAATGGGAGAAATTGAGTGACCCTCTATGAAATAGTGGCTGAATTTTGTGTTTGCTCAGTTGTTTGCTTGCTTTTCACTGTTACAAAGCCTCCTGACAGATGTCAAATGCTTTTGTCTTTTGCTGATTTCATGGGAGCTGAGGATGCTTAGCTCGAAGAAGACAGACTCTGTAATTACCATCGCTGTGATCAGTATATTGATCTGCAGTGAAACAGCACAACATCAGCATATTTGAGTGTTTCTTTTATCTTTGGGATGAAGGCTTGGAGAGTTTATCTTCCTGTGAGATTATCTCCTTTATTTTCTTGTGCAAACCATTAAGGATATTGACAAATTAGTGAGTTTTATCATAAAGGTTTTCTTTTTTTTTTTGAAATAGCAAGTATCTCAGGGATGCATTAATTCATCAGGGAAAAAGAGTCTTCTAACAAAAAATATAATCAGACAGTCAAGCTCAAATACCTTATTTAAAAAATTAAAACTTAAGAGCATGAGAAGTACAAAACTGTAAATAATTTGGCAAACCTTTTGGCTACCTTCTTAATGCTTAACACAGACTACTTCCAAGACAGGTCTATGGCTTGCTGTAAGATTAAACTGCAAAGGTTAAATTCTCTTTTCATTGGTATGACAAAAACCAACAGATATAAGAACAGGCTGTATTGTTTTCTTCTTAGGCACATGGGTTTGAATTCTGCACCTTGTGTTGCTCCTTTATATGCTGCATTCATTTGCTTTTTGCTCCTGGCAGATAAGCTGGGCGCTATTAAAATTAATTTCCATGTATTAATATGTTAATATGCTATGGCTAAATGCAGATAAGTAAGGAGGTGGAATGAAAAAAAGTACTTTAGCCATCCAGATTTTCAGCCATGCTCTGGTTTTTAGTTTCTTTTTCAAGCACTTTATTAAGATTTTGACTTTCCAAAAATTATAAAAAATGACCCCTGAAGAAAAGCTAAGAAGAAGAACATAAAATGAAGAAGAAAACCCTTACCTGCATTCGTACCAGTTTTAATATCATTTGTGTGATGCAGCCCTCACAGGCTTCCTTTCTGAAGTCGGATCAAGCCAAGGTATTATTACTCTACTGGGTGCTGTATGCATTTTTTAAAGTAACTCTCCTTTGAAACACTGTTTTTCAACAGTGTAACTGCACCGCTGCTCTTCTGTGAGTTGCATGCTGTTGCTGCAACCAAGCCAAGCGGATTAACTGCTTAACTGAATTCTCCTGTTTACCTCTTGAACACATACAAGCTAAACACTCCAGAATGTCAACATACAAATTTGGAGGGAAGGGGAAGAGTCAACACATGCCAGGATTTTCTTTTTTGGGGGACAATCATATTCTTACAACCAATTTTCATCAGTTACCTCTAGAATAAAAAATAGAAGTCATTTAATGGCAAGAGATACATAAGTTGCTTGCAAAACTCTAATGGTGTCAGTAGATGTCTGTTAGCAAAGATGGGCTCCAGATTTTTAGGTTTTATGGTCACCTGAGACAAGTGTGGGCAAGTGTGAACTTTCCTATGCTGCCTAGGAAAGTGAGGGCATGACAGCGATGAAGGCTATTCCAAGCTCCTTTACACATATGTATTAATATGTCTAAAATCTAAACAACAACATTTCTGCCATTCTGGGTCTGGGTTTGTCTGGAAAAGAGTCAAAGGATTCTGTTGGCTTCTGCCAGAGGACTCCCTTGCCTGGAGCCATGCCTCTTCTGGGTCCTCCCTCCATAGGTATTATAGTGTTTTTAAAGCAGACAGACAAGGTCCAAAGAGACGGAATCAAGAGGGCCCTGCTGCAGGATTTTTCATAACCCACAGTTAGAAATTTTTTTTTAATAGGAAAAGAGGTTCAGCCACCTTTATGCACAGGGAGAAGTTGTGCCTTGGTCTCCTCCAGCTGTGCTGTGTCATGCGTCACTGGATCATTGGGTAAAAGCCTGCCCTTGCTATTGTGTCCTTCAGTGGATCACAGCCTCCATTATTCTTGGTCAATAGTATTTCCAGCTGCAATCGTTAAGTGCATTCAGCTTAAGTCTGTGAACAGTTTGGGGGCAAAAGTAAACTGCAGCTTTTGGCAAACAAGTTCTTTGCTTCCAACAATTTCTTGGCTCTGTGTAGAATGGCACCATAGACTGCGAGCACGAACGCTGTTTCCTGCAGCTGGAGTGAGCTTTATGGGGCAAAAGCCTCCAGTGTTTGTGGGGAAGGAAATGCATGAGTTGTGTAGGCAGTATTGTACTACTAGCCCTTGAGATTCACGCAGGTATCAAGGCCCTGAGGAGCTCTGTCTGTTCACACAAGTTCTGACCTGTTTGTCTCTGGAAACAATAGGCAGAAAATGCAAAATTGGTCTAGGCTCAGAAAGTTCTTCTGAATCGACTGAAGGTGTACGTTTAAAATGTGCTAGTGAAGTTTAGTTAGGTGCACAGACTTGTGATACAGCAATGGCAATCACCCTAAGAATCACCTTGATTAGTTTTTTGCATTGAAATGAGCTAACTTTGAAGACAGAAAATAAATTACTTGGGTTCTAAATTAAATTATCCACCTGGGGCTCAGCACAGTTTAACCTGTATAGGTACATTTTCACTCAGATTAACTTTATCCAATGTAGGTAAGAAGACTATGTAGATAAGAAGACAATGCCTTTCTTGAGGGTTTATTTGGTGGAACACTTCAGTTTTGACTAACACATATATTTTATGCATGACTTCAGCATGCAAAGACTTGAACTCAAGTTTCAAGACATTTAGTATTTCTAAATTGGTTTGCCGTACTGCCCATAACATATCTTTTTTTGTAATGCAGTGGTATTGCTGTTTTTTTAAAAAAAAACAGAAATAGGTATAAGGTTGTACAATGCAAGCAAAGCACATGACCTGTGGTCCTCCAGAGAAAGCCTACAAGGGGAACAGTCCTCTCTTTTCTAACAATTAACACGTTTCCTTGCACAGATTTTGTAGTCCTTTGTCTCTGGCTCTTGGTAATCATATTTCTGTGCAAATAGTAAGTTTGACACAGAAGGCGAAATAAGAAGGAGGGAGATAGAGGCAAAGGAAGACATAACGAGGTTTATGGAAAGAATTTCAAGTCTTTCCAAGGCACTTGAAGGAGATCCACCAAATCTATCTCTCAGAGGCTGCGACCACTGTTGTTTCTGTTCAGTAGAAATAGTATTGTTTTATTTTTTAACTAAACACTGTAAAGCATGAACCTCTGCAATAGCTTTGTCTGCTGTTTTTATCACAGCTTTTGTATCATCCCATTCACTTACACATCAATATCCCTTATTCTTCACAGTTCAATATGCTCCTGTCATGACCTAACAAGTGACCATCCCAAGACTAAACATGGAAGAATTGAAAAAGATATCAACAACTACAGGGAAAAAAGGGTATGAGATTCTGATTAAAGCTCAAGCATCCAAGATACATAGAATCAGGTATATAGATTGTATCATCTCACCATTCATTTAAAATGCTGGCTGCTTATTCTCTTGTATTATTTTTTCATGCATTATTAGTAATATACATTATTACTTAGGAAAATTCAAGGATAAATACAGAAAATTCTAGATTTCTAAAAAAAATACGAACTGTGTTTATTTTACTTTTATTTTATTTTACTTTTTTCAGAGTAATATGCTCAGAAACTCACAATCTGAATCATTATGCATCTGTACCTTAGTTTCTGTTACCACCCTAAGGAGAATAGTAGGTGATTTTTTGGAGTAAGTGCTCTTAATCTGCCTCCGTCCCTTTCCTAGAGTAACAACAGCCTAGAAGATGTTAGATGTAACCTATATAGGGAATCTGTCACTTTAAAATTATAATAGGCATTTGAAGCAACCTTTGTATTAGTTAATTAGATTGCATGTAACATGGTAATGAGGTCACAGACACTAATTTGATGACCTTTGCTATAAATAGCCATTAATTAATGTATAATTAATCTTCACATTCATTGGAGGCATTGCATCTGAGTTGTACATGAAAACAAAATTAGAAAACATCATATTCATGTTAGATATGATTGTTGATTAAATGGCTACTGCATCTAAATGATTCCCCAATTATCACGCAAATAAGTTATGAAGGTAATCAGATAACAATGATTTGCTCAGTGTTAGAGTTTGCTCAGTGCATGACTACAAGCTAAATCATCAAGCAGCTGTTTGAACACAATGCAGACTCACCAACACATAAAAAAGCATCCCTTGTTTGCAAAACCAGGGTCTTCTGATAAAGCTTGGATTTCATGGTGGAGAAAAGAAGAAACTACTATTAGCAATGACATAATTTCTCATGGGCTTTTGATCAGATCGTCAGCATCACTGACATAACTTGTCACACGTTATAAGAGCGAGGTAAAATACCTCCAGATCCACAGATTTTGAATGCCACATTCTCCCATCCCCTTCCTTGGTGAAGACTGACTCTTGCACAAGCTTATAGTCCGTGGGTCAGGTAGCTGGTCTGGTCGAACGCTCGTCCTGCAAAGCCCTCCTCACACAGGCACGCAAGCTGAGCTTGCCTGGGAGGTCACAGAGGGCTCTGCGAGCCCACTGAAACACATGGGAAAGTGAGCAAGGGAGAAATAAAAGGTATCTCAGTCCTTTTATCAAAGGAATTGGGGACTTTTCAAATGGGGATTATCAGAAATGATGGGTGTGTGTTTTTTGGCAAAAGTGGGGGGAAAAAGTGCCTCATTTCTCCTTCTCAGTTTATCTGTAAAACCTTTTGTCGAGCTTTGGTGACAATACTTAAAAAAGATAGCTTGCCCCATATTTCTCCTTTCTTTGCCCTCAATCCCTCCTCCCTCAGCACAGGACAAAGAACAAACATTAGCAGAACCTAATGGCCAGATCAGCTGGAAGCTCTCAAACTGTAGATTTAAAATATGGGATGAGTTCAGTAAAATTACTTTAAACATGATATATCTTGACCAATATTATTAATGAAGGAAATTACATGCTTTCTTGCTTCATAGAGGAGAGAACTCATTAACGAGCAATGATATATCAGGGCTTAGTATGGGGAGCTAGCAAGAAGCAAACAGTTGGCTTATGAGACTCGTGGAGTCGTATTATTCACAAGTGGCCACCTTGAGCCAGCCGACCAGAGAGCAGATGACTAAAATGACTCAGCTACCTTTTTTTTTTTTTTAGGACATCTATTTCTACAGGATCTTTTCTTTTATGTTTTTGCCATGAGCATATGTGGTGGGAGCAGTGGAAAGAACAGCAGGAGAACAAAGAGATGTTGGGAAAATCAAGAATGTTTGGAAGAGATGGGGGAAAAAGTGAACTGAAATGCCAAACTTGAAAAAAATTACTATGGAAGCAGAGTTTTCCTCCAAACCTAGAAGGGAAATAAAAAGACTTAATGGCTCATAAGCAGTTCAGAAGCAAGGGTTGGGAATTTCCATAGACAGCAACCATAAAAAGAAATGAGAGGAGAGGAGGGGAGGGGAAGGGAGGGGAGAAGGGAGGGAGGAGAAGATTCATACAGTTTACTAGGTGCCACAGGAGCTGGACTTTTGCTGAACATCAGTGCCATCACAGGAAGATCCCACATCTCTGCTCAGAGCCAAGAGCTTCCTTGCACCGTGGTGTGGGCAAATGGTGTCCAGTGTGGTGGACTGGAGAGGTGGAAATGAATGGAGGTTAGGTGAAGGAGGAGTAGTGCCAGGGTCATGTCCCTTCTCTGCTCCTCTCATGGAGCTATTGGTCTGAAATTGTCCTCGTACAGGAGGAAGAGCAGGAGAATGAGGGACCATATAGGGCAGCGCAACCGCCAGAGCTGGGGTGGTGGTGATGAGGAGCAGAGCTCCCTGGAGACACCTGACAGCAAGCAGCTCAAGAAAAATGGTTATAAAACCATCAAACTGCTTCTTGCTCTACCCTGCTCCTGTAATGATGTGCAGCCAGAATGGTCCTTAGTTCTTGGGTTCCTCTTGGCTTCCTCATCTTACCCGTGCTGACATGCAAGGGGAAAAACCTTTTCTTAAGACATCTGCTAGGGGGTCTATTGGTGCTACTGGTAACGGTCTCCTTAGACCTTAGCAAGTACTGTCCTAACGAAGTGCTGCACTGTCAAGTCCTACATTTCCAGCTCCTCTGGTTCAAGCTCAGACCCGCAGTTTTGGAGAAATCACTCCCAGATCACCATAACCCAAGTAATCATTTTTGCATGGTCATAAGAGAATACAAAAAAAAAAGTCCTAAATGTTGAGGCTTAATCATTTCTAGAAAATGGTTGTAAAAATAGCACCTTTTTGATTCTAAATGATTTCCAGATCAAAACTGTTCAGTTTTCAAATTAAAGCTTCAATCTGCAAGCATTTATAAGTAGTAGCCTTCTTCATGTCAATAGTTTTATTGAATTTAAGTTACGAGTTGAGAAAATGAAACCATGAGCTCTGTCTTGCATTACACAAATTACAGAACTGGACTTTCATTAGCACCACGGCTAATCAAAGACATTGAATTCAAACTGTTTTGACAGAAAATTGGCTACTTGACAAAATTAATATTTTCATGAGAACGCTTTCCAGAGAGAGTCAACTTTTTTGTGTAAAAGAAATGCTCCCCTTTCTTTTTCCTTCCCACAATTTTAGACACACACATGCATACATAACTTGGGCGCAGAGATGCCACCAAAAATTTCTAGCGCTCTTTGTGCTGAGGTTCCTGTGCCACGTCTCCTCTTCTATGTTGAACTGATCTTCCAAATGAGAAGGCAGATGAGGATGCTTCACAGGGAACAGCATCCAGGCAGAAATCCAGGGATTTAAAAATAAAAGAATTAGCAGGCTCCTGTTCTTCATTTTCCATAAAATATTGCTGCAGCTTTCTGAGTCCATTTTTGGGGTAATTGAAAGTATTTGGGTTTCTGAGAAGTTAAATACTTCTTTTAAAAATTTCCCTTTGTTTCTTATTAGATATCGTGCAATATTTTGTTTTAATTGTTAAATCATATGAAAAGGAACTTACTGAAGCATAACTATTGCCCTGGAAAATAGAAATAAAAAAATACTTCAGAATAGTGCCAAGTTCTCTGATCCCTTAGAGAGAAAACTGAAAACACAGAATAAAAATTAAAAATTCTGGGTTTACAATCAAGACTATCATTTGACAATGTCCTTTCAGCTAATGTTGAGCATGTATTTAAAAAAAATCCTTACTATCATTTAATGCAATGTATAATTATAATTATCCTTTGGATTTGAATAGAAATAAAAATGAGACCAATGCTAACAGTAAAAAACAAAAACAAGACATGTCTGAAAGTCAGACTCATGTCTGCTTTAGAGTCAGAATAAGTATATCTGGCAGAAAATATGATGGCAATCACACAAAAACTTGTGCTCTTTGTTTCAAAATTGAAAAGAAAAATAAACAGCTAAAATCAGGGAGTTATTCTGTCTATGTAAGGAAATTAGTCTTTTTATGACCACACAAAACTAATGTCCAGTTTTACATTAACATATATTTTGGATGACTTCCTTTACAACTCCTCCAGTCAATGTGAGGGACTTGAGCACCAGAGCATGCCAAGAGCCCCTTGTTTTGATGAGTACATGCTCTAGCTGTTCAGTGTTTACAGACAATTATGCCGTTGAAGGTTTATCCTCAGATATAAAACACGAGCCAGGTTTTAAGAACATAGTAGCCAAGGCCTGGATGAAAATGTGGGACTCAACTCTACTTTTTGGGATGGGTATTGGAAATGATCTAATCATTACAGCGTGAAGCTCCGTGCTGGCTAATTTACACAGTTTCTCTGAATGATAAAAAAGACCTGTGTAAATTGTAATCCATTACATATATGCAATTAATATAAGTAATATAATATTTTAATATGTTATCAATATTATGTTATTACTGCTATAGTATGGAGAGTACCAAACATACACATATCAAATCAGATACTGGTGTTCCACGGCTGACACAGATAAAATACATATATTTGAAAAGAGATATTAAACTTGAATGTTGGATAGGATTTTCTCTGTACATTTCCATACATTTTGATAATTTCTTTACATTTTCTGTGGCGGGGGGAGAAAATCTCTTTGAGCTTCCTGGATGAAAGGCACTGTATGGTTAAAGTTGGAAAGTTGGAAAGTCCATTGCTGCTTCTATCAAGAGAGAATCCAAAAGCTCCCATTGCTGCTAGTCAATGCTAAGAATACACATTGCTTATTGGTGAAGGCAAGATTGCCCACAAATTTTTATAACTGGCACTAACATATTAAATTCAACCCAAGATTTACTTCAGAGCTCCCTGCAAAATAGGTGGACAGAAAGGGGCAAGTAGTTACGATGGGAAATCCTGGTTCATTCCCCTCTCCTTGGTAACAGCCTGAGAGTGAAGATTACGGGAACAAGAGGAAAAGTGGAGGATTCACCTGGTAATTCTCTTATGTACCTACGGAGTCTCAAGTCTAATATCTCACAGTGCAGTCTCAGCTCTCCCTCATCCCTTACCTGCTCTTTATTTAGTCAATTCTTAAAGCTAACTTGCTTACTAATGTGGAAAGATACAATTTAGAAAGCGTAATTTAATTTGCTGCTTTCCCTCTTCACAGTCTCCAATGTCGGAGTGCGGAACAAAGATCTACCAACCTGAAAGCACTGTTGTTTCTGTATTAAATGACTTAGTGTATGATGTTAGTGCTAAAATTTTGCTTTTCTGCTGAAGGATATTAATGATTAAGAGCAAAGTGGCACTTTGAAGGATAGCACCAACTCAGGCCACGATAGCCAATGTACAAAGTGAGGGACGTACTGTGCTGGTTTTGGCTGAGATAGAGGTAATTTTCTTCCTGATAGCTGGTATAGTGCTGTGTTTTGGATTTGGAAAGAAAATAATGTTGATAACACACTGATGTTTTTAGTCGTTGCTAAGCAGTCAAGGACTGTCCAGCTTCTCATGCTGGGCTGCCAGCAAGAAGGCTGGGGATGCACAGGGAGCTGGGAGGGGACACAGCCAGGACAGCTGACCCAGGCTGGCCAAAGGGATGTTCCCTACCATACGATGTCATGTTCAGTATGGTATTGGTATATGGTATTCAGTTCAGTATTGGCCAAAGGGCACTGCTGCTTGGGAACTGGCTGGGCATTGGTCGGCAGGTGGTGAGTAAGAGCATTGTGCATCACTTATTTTGTATATCCTAATATTATTAATAATAAGATTAATATTAATTCACTTTCTGTCTTATTGAACTGTCTTTATCTCAAACCACAAATTTTACTTTTCTTTTCCCAATTCTCTCCCCCATCCCACTGGGGCAGGGAGTGAGCAAATGAACGTGTGGTGTTTAGCTGCCTGCCAGGTTAAACCACAACACATACGAATATATGCTGTTATAACACTGCAGTTATGATAACTTGCAGTCAGAGGGGAGAGGACAATTTTCCTTTGGTAGATGGATACACGGAAGGCCATCAGTCATACCTTAACTATTGTGAGGATGCTTTACTGAAAGTAGTGCCCTCTGGTATCCTACTCTGGTGACCAGGCACCAAAGGTGGCAGGGTCAGTGGCATTTCAGGATAAGGCTCTGAACTGCCAGCAGCATCAGATCAGAGATAAGCCTGGTTTCCTCCAGGCTGCATTTCTTGAAATTAAATCTGCCAATGAAAAAGCCACCCTCAAAAATGCCAATCGCTATTGCAAGCTTACAGACATTTGGAAATGGGGAAACATGTGTGCTCAGCCAGGCTTGTCACTAACACTTACCATTAGGTATTTCAAATGCAATGATTTCCTGCTTCTACAATATCAGAAAACGCCTCCGCAAGACACTGGGCAGTGGAAGGCTTTGCAAGGGAATTTTGTGTGCTGGTGCACTGGTCAATCACCTGCTGAAACTGAAGTTCCTCTTTGGGGACAGCCAAAACCAGCTTAAAAATAACAACTTCTCCATGCAAGAAAGAAAAACACCAAACAGGCCAAATCTTTGCTAAGTGTTGGGATAAGACAGACATAGGACCAATCAGAAAACCTTCCTATATATTGATTTCATGGTCTAGATACCCTTCTTTCATCCCGACTTATTCCAAGATGAGCCCCAAGCCTGCATTTTTCTCCATTCCACATTGACTTTTCTGTGATGTAGCCAGGGGATGCTAGAGCTGGACAATCAAAGGAGCAGAGTCTGAGGATGCTGCATAGGTGAGACAGACCAGAATTAACTTCTGTTTTAATGCAGGCATCTCCTTCCACGATAGAAAAAAAGGATGTAAACGGTGCTCAATAATACCATTCGAACAGAATACTGCTCTTCTTCTACAGTTTGTTTACTTAGCTTTTTTGAAAGGGCCTTCATATTGTGCCATTTTTCAATGGTAGATATGTTTGTGTTGCCATTTAATTCCTTACCAAATGGCCTACAGTGTAAAATACAATTTTCATACTTGGATTCCAACCATACCTGCCATGCATAATAAAAAACATATATTCATTTCACAAAAATAAATCAAATTCCTTTTGGAGGCATGCTTTTATAGATGGCTGAATCTGCAGTGTTTCTGATTAGTCTAAAATGAAAAGGAAAGCGAAAGAAAGAAAAAATTTTCCCCCTCTGGATATTTGTTCACAGCATTAGAACAGCTTCTGGGAAGGAGGATTGGCCTTTTCTTTAAATAGAGTATTACTTGTTAGCCATGTGTATCGCACAATTAAGTGAGACAATTACTCTGCTGTCTGCAGACCAGGGAGAAACGTATGCGTGCAGATATGTTCTGGTTTGCTAATGTGCTTGCAAGCAGCTTCATACAGCAGCCCCAAGGCTTCCCCCCTCATTGCCCGCTGATTTCAAGAGCTGGCCTTGCTTGGTGGGCTCAGGAAGAACAAAGCCACAAACCCAGCACCAAAGCCCCTTTCTGAGTTGGGAGATGACAGCATCGCCGACCTCGGCTCTGGGATGCATCTTGACGGTGCTGACATTAATAGCTCAGTGTGCCCAGCACCCTGCTGCAAAAAGCTGCTCAGGGGGTCCTGGCTGACAACCCTGCCAGCAACATAAGAGCCCCTCCAAATGGGTTTGACAACACAAATACGAGCTCCTTACAAGAACAGTTGTGGCCTATTGAGTTATTAATGATTTATTATATTGTCATTTGTTTGTTTTGCCCTGAAAGTGGCATTCTGCACCGGTGGGGCATAGCTGTCGTAACAGGCATATGGTGGAACAGCATGGTTCTGCTGGGTGCCTAATGCACTGAATTTCCATGGAAGTAGATGGGATCTGTGGTTGCCCAGCACCTAGGAGGAGCAGGCACTGATTACCAAGCAGTGAGTGGAGTAGTGAAAAGCACCAAGTGCAGGAAAGTTAGCTATGATGCAGCCCAGAAGATTAAGAAGCTGTCACGCTTGCTCACAGAAAATCATTAGCCACCGTGTTTTATAAAATAATAATAATATATAATGCTCTCTGCGGTTCATGCTTGCTTCTCCGCTAAATGTAACACAAGTTCCTAACAGGGAACATAAATATTCCAGCATCTCTGAAATGTGCATGAAGGATGGGAATGCTGTAGTTCCTCTGTCCTCGTCTTGCCTACCACTGGGCATACAGCCAGCTTAAGAGCATAGAAAATCAGAAGTGTCCATATGAAGATGCCTGTGACTCGAGGCCAAGAAGAAATCCCATATACATCTCCAATATCTGTTTAAGGCTGCCATTGCCTCTGCCAGGTCTTAATCGGAACCTCTCTGGAGTCAAGCAAAAGATGACTTTTGCATTCCCTGGGTTTCAGATGTATCCCTAAACCATCTGACTGCAGAAAGCCTTTACCATTGCAAAGGTTTCAGGGAAGGTCTCACATTCCTTATCATATCTGCTAGGTTTTCATATCTCACTGGGCTGGTTCAGGGATAATGTATCAGCAAATGCTCATTTTGAACACACTCGCTAGTCTTCCTTTGTGTCATGGTTTTACTACCAAGTAAGGTTCACTGTGTCTGTTTAACTACAGTCCAAACAGAAAAACAGCATGTGAGAAACATACATTTGCAGAAGGTGAGAGTTGCATATGTGATTTAGCAAGACAAATAACTTCTCAGACCCCAATTGTCTTATCAAATGATCTTGAGATTATAGTGGCACGGTTCATTTTGGATACCATGCTTCTGATGGCTGAATAAGTAGCTCGGTAAATAAGTACAGGATCTCATCAGTCATTCATTCTGATCTGCAGTTTGATTCAGCATGTAAATTAAGATTTGAATTTTCATCCATCCTGCAGGGAAAGAAAACATTTGAGCAAAATGTATTCACATACTCACCTAGGACTCTCCCAATGATTCTGATTCAATCAGAATCCAGACTTCTGGGTGGACTTACACCTAGTGCCCACAAATAAAACTCTAACACAAACCTTACAAGATGATTAACTTCATGAAAAAAAAAAAAATAACCCAACAACAAAGAAACTTGGCTATGGTCACCTTTTCCTCTTGCCCTCTGTTCCTGATTAACTTTACTGGAACATCTCTAGGATTATGTGTGCATTTTGCAGCTGTCCCACCAATCATAAAGGAAGTTTTGCATTTACAGTAAAGAAAGCAGTAATAGACTTCACAGGGTTGATCTTCATTCATAGCCACTGCTTACAGAAGCATTTCTGAATGTGATCTGTCACTGGTGAAACTTCACAGGAGCGTGGATATCCTCTCAGGGAGATGCCTACAGCCTCATCTGAAGAGCTCTGGGAAGGAAGATTTTGGACTGAGCTGAGACTTATTTATCTCCATACTCTCCCTTCCTTGATGAAAGGATCAGCACCTTCCTTGATGATGGTGCCGTGAAACAGGCAGGGAAGACTTTCCACCAACTCCTGCAACCTCCTCTCTCAGTCTTTCTCTGCCTTCCCCCATTAGCTTATCCTCAAAACTTACATATATAATGGAAGAACATTCAGTTAAATTTCTTGGCACTTGAATTAACAGTTACCTTCACAGTACCAAATCAGCCATTTCCAGGGTGATATATTGCAAATCCTATGAGAACACAGGCAGAAGCACTAATAGGGTGTATATCATTAACTTCAAGCTAATGAAACATTAACTGTTTAATTCCTGCCAAATATACCAGATACCTCTTCCAACACGATGTTACTGTTTGAAGATTACCTGTCAGGAACTGATAGTAGTTTAACTTTGTTTAAATCAGTGGAGTTTGGAGCGCTTGACATAAATAAAGAAGGAATTCTTTCAAACAAAAGGCAACATTTCAGAAATGGCATTATTTTGTATTTTCCTAGATTGTTAGAATCTGTGACTTTTTAGCACAAACATTTTCAGTCCTTCCAAGCTATTGAGTTTTGGAAAGTCTGAGGAAGAGGAGCAATGCACCAAGGCATGGGCTGAAGTGCCTGGGAAGGATGTTGACAACAAAAGTTGGGGTACATCTAAGGAAGTGTGCAATCCCACACGGTTTTCCATATTTTTTGTTCTGATCCAGCTGTACGAAGTGTTCCATTATGGCCCACTGGATGGCTCTGTGATCTTTTAGTCACGGGGCAAGGCTGAATTGAACCAGTGTAAACCATGAGTCATTTTACTTTTGTCAGTAGAACTGCAGAGGTGCCAAATTTATCTGTGTAGGACCAGAATCAGCCCTCTGAACACCCTTTAAGATTCCTCATATTCATCCACTGCCCAAATTCAGCAGCACCTCGCCAGAAAATTTGCCATGCCAGTTGGTCAAGTTTTTTTCTTTGATTTTGTTTGGGATTTTCTCCTCCTCTTAAATTAATCAGGAGGAGAGGAGGCAGAAAATAGAGACAGTACCTCTTTCAGACATTGTCTCTTGGAAAGAGAAGCCAAAGGTTTGAGATTTTAGGTCCATGTCATTTGGAGGTAAAAAACATCAACATACGATCTTTTGACAACTGTTCCTGCCAAGTTAAAAATTACCCCGCA
>NW_010561379.1:88491-95480 GCF_000687285.1 Phaethon lepturus | reverse complement strand
GTAAAAATTTCCCCCGCAGCGTCCGAGTGTAGGGAAGATGGAAGGAAATCTGCCACCTCTTTTTTCTTAACTGTTGGAAAATAGTGGACATCAACAGGAACCCCGAGGCTTAGAAACCTCAGGAACAACTTGGCTTTGTTGAAAACATCCAGTGAAAGTGAAAGAGGTAAGAGGTATCTCATTATGACAAATGAGATCTTCTTGTGACAATTTCATCACAGAGTTTTAAAAGGGCAGAAATAATTAATACACAGGTATTTTTATAAAAGTCACAGAGTCCAATAGAATTCAGCCTGGAATCATAATTTTCCATGCTTTATGCTTTGGTGTTTTTATGCACAGGACAAAAAGCAATGTTTCTGCAAAGTTGAATGAATAGAACTGTCGAGCCAGATTCTGTGGCATCTGCTAGCTGAGCTTCTTCTTCAGAACAGGATGATACTACACCTATTTATTGAGAGATACTTATTCTACCTTTATAGCCTAGGAATTCCTCAGGAAAAACCTCCATTCTTTACGTATCTTTGATTAGCTGACTAGTGTATATAATCTGTATATGGTGGTCTCAATCTTTACTGAAATTTGTGAGTTGGGACAAAAATGCAAACTTTGTTAGCAATTTTTTTCCCCTCCTGAGTATTTGGGTAAAAACACTCCTTGATGGAGATACTGTGGGATACTCTGCCTGCCTGAAGATGGACTCATACTGGCATGCACCTTGTGTGCCACCGGGTCCTGAAACATTAGTGGCTGAAATGAGGTGGGGAGTTAAACCAGAACGCTTTGGGGAAATGCTATCCTGACTGTTTCCTTCTCTTGCACAGCAAGGGATTGACTGGTGAGGTATACACACCACAGTCTGCACAAACTGGGTAAAGCAAAGTCAACATTTATCTCACAGAAATCCTCAAATCAACAAGAGCTCATTAATCAGGGGATATACAGAAAAGGTTTATTAATCATTAAACTGAGCTGTTACCGACTCACCCTGAATTTCCTACACTGGCTCAAAAGGGAGGGGGGAAAAAAGGAAACAAAAGTAAATCCTGCAGTCAAGGACCACCAATAAGGGAGTGCTTTATCATAAACCTCTCTTAACTCTGTGCCAGGGCAGCGTTTCACCCTCAGTTGTGCTACCAGAGGATAAGTCATGGACCTGGGGGGGGCATCCGCTCCAAGCGCCTGTGCCAGCCACTGATATGGGGAGGCAGTCAGCACCTACCCCCCCCAGACCAGGGCTGGCACCCATCAGGTCCTGGCCAGATGGCGGGCACCAAGACACTGAGGAAGTCCTCATGACTGGGTTAATCACCAAATGAAGCGGCACTGACCAGCTCTTTGGTATGCTTGTGGGAGACAGAGTGCTCCCAGGCCAGTCTGACCACAGGGGTGTGCTCTGCCTGCCCAATGAAATGGGGGGCTCTGGTGGGAGGGCAAGAGATTCACACCAAGGCTGCACAGTAAAACACTGGCGAATTCACTGCTGTTTTAGCTGTAATATAATAGAAATTAATATATGCATATATATGTATTTGCAAATATACTATCCATGTAGCCAGAATCATAGCTATATATCTGTATTCTCCCTGTGTATCTAACCCATCTCTCTCTGTATACACATACCTCTTGGTTTAGACTTAAAAGAGATTAAATTCCACCCAATGGACATTACAGGCACCTTGTCCCTTTTTGGGTGCTGACACTTGGTTCCTTGTATCAGGAATTTCACCAAAAAACTATTTTTACTCACGAGGTCAAATTTAGCTTGTGATTGTATTCAGTATGAGTCTGATGGGCAATTGTACTTGCCCCAAAGATTAAATAACATACACAGTTCAATTCAAGCATGTAATTAATGGTCACTGCTTAAAAGCTGTATTTCATTTGATTTATAGCTCATGACATTCTTTTTCAGACCCACTTGTTAATTAGCCCTATTAGTAGCCCTTTCTTCTGCCATCTTTCATTAGCTACATACAAGAGATTCCTGATTTTGGGGGGCAAGGGCATGAAGCAAAAGCCTTGCTGCAAAATTAGCCGCAGATTAATTGTCTCCTTATGCTGATCAGCATAGTTGCAGCTACGCTGGCAGCCTCAAGTGCTTCAATCCTGCCGTGCTGAGAGCACCATGTTTACGTTTTGGTTCAGGGTTGTAACAAAACACTCATTAACTGTGACATGTCAGTGGTACATGGGCACAGGGAAGGGGCCATGTGCACCCCTGGCATGATGGTCACGTCTCCCCGGCTGGTATAAGTACTCTCCCCTCTGCAGGATCCCCAGTGCTTGGGAGGCTTGTGGTACCTAAACATCTGGTGAAGAAACCTGTCGGCACCAGACACAGTAGGAACATGCTGGCCAGCTTGGGCCAGACCATTGTGGATGATGAAGGTGTCGAGGAGAGGCTGGGAGGGGAAACTTGGGTGGTTCTGGGGCAGATGGTGCTGGCGGTCGTGCCCCATCCGCCTTCCCCAAGACCCTTTCCAGCAGCTCGGCCATGGGTTATCCTGCACCAGACTGACCTGCTCTGCTGTGGCTCCCCTGGCATCTCCCTGATATGGTGGATATGCCCCAACTGCTTATGCAGCCTGAAAAATACCCATTAGCTGCAGAAAAGATCAAGCTGGAATGAAAAAGTAGAAATAAATAATTGGGAGTGCACTCTTGAGCCAGGAAAATACAATACTTGGGAGGAAAATTAGTCTTCTGCCAGGTAATACTCTAAAGCCTACCTCTGAGTACTCTCACCCTGCTTGCAAGTGGCTGGGCAACGCTTGGAGGCTGCCTAATTGTCACGGATAGATCAGCAAACCTCTTTGAAAGCCATGTCAGCCCCATTTAATGATTTTGCTTCACACTCGGGTGCCTTTAACACAGCAGTGCCTGCAAGGTGTTCTCTGTGCCTATGGCTGCCTGGGAGAAGAGCAGTTGATTTAAAGGTTGCAGGGAAGAAAAAAAAAGGATTCATTATGGTTTCCAAGGAAAGTAAAATGAAATTAAACAATAACTAAAAACAGTTGCCCTGGTAATCAACATCATGATTAAGGAAATGGACCAATGAGAGACCAAAAGATGCATCATAAATCTTCAGGATCAGCTCCCCACAGTGCTCAATGACAGCTGGCTGCTCAGCACCTTATAAATGCTGTGCAGCTTGGGTGCCGGAAAATGCTGAGGTGCATCCTGTGCAAAGCCGAAAGCCACTGGTTCCTCAGCAGATGGAAGCAAAGCCTCCTTGTCCCAGTAGGAAGAAGGCTACAGGCTGGCAAACTTTGGGCTACTGTTTATCCCCGCTCAGGATAACACTGATAAGCCATGGCATCTGTGCAGAAGAGTCTCACTCTTCAGCTGTACAGTATTTTGAAAAATCGGGTCCTTTTGAAATATTCTTATAAGGCCAACATAAAGCCTCATTTTGCAGAGTTCTCTGGGAGCCCAGGCAATGTGAAAGACCATTAGAAAGGGTAAAAACAGAGGCTACTGTTTATCCCCGCTCAGGATAACACTGATAAGCCATGGCATCTGTGCAGAAGAGTCTCACTCTTCAGCTGTACAGTATTTTGAAAAATCGGGTCCTTTTGAAATATTCTTATAAGGCCAACATAAAGCCTCATTTTGCAGAGTTCTCTGGGAGCCCAGGCAATGTGAAAGACCATTAGAAAGGGTAAAAACAGAACATCTGTAAAGTCTTTTCTAAGGCCACATCAACCACTGCTTTGCTAGGAGAAATGAGATTAAACAGTTTGCCAAAGAAGAGTGTCAATGCATGTCTGCTGGCCAGGCACATCAGGACAGTGTTGGCTTCTCAAGAAAGTAACCAGATACTTTGTACAGTTCAGCAAAGAAATATATCTTTGGTTCTGACTGATATTTTCTGATATGTAGGCAAACATTAAAAATTTTAAAAAATACATAAATTGTTAATATGCTCCTCCTTGAGTAACTGATTGCACTGTTCTGCTCCCCTTTGCCATCAGTTCCTTGTCACATGACTTCCTCCTCTTTTTAAGTTTTTTTTCAAATCTTTATTTTAAGTAAAATCATGCTGCTGTTGCTGGTATAGATACTGGCATAGACATGTTGGTATACTGGGCCCTACTTTCATTTTCTCCACAGCTCTCCTGAGTTTCTATGTATGTAGTTCATCCCAGAGTTACACTGATGAAGCAGTGGCTTTTGTATATAGCTAAATAATGTACTTCCTTTTTCTCTGGATTGTGACGTGCCATGTATGCCCATGAATTAGATACAAACAGTAAAGGAAACAGCACCTCAACCCCCAAAGCACGTAAAGTAATATTAGCAATGATCAGCATTAATTTTGCCAGCAGTTATGTTTTCCAAATTCTGTTCTTCACCTTCTGGAATTATATGGCACAAGACTCAAATTGCTACTTACACTAACATCAAAATGTAGTAATTACTCTTGTTATAATGAAATAAGTGTGTGGGAAAAAAAGCAGGTTTTGTGTCTACTCTATGTTTTTTTCCATGTAAATCAGTCTTTCTGCTATCGGAAATGTTTCTTCACAGGAGAAAGGAAATAGATTTTGGCCTCTGCATGACAAAGTTGGCTCAAATGCCACAGCTGCTTATGCTAGGCTTTCTCCTTGATAAGCACTGCTTTTCTCTTGAAAATTGTTAGGCATGAGGTATGATTTAAAAAAAAAAACAAACAAACCAACATTAAAAAGGATCAGAACAAAAGAATAATTTTGAACTATTATTTTACATCTTCTTTCACCTAACTGTTTTTGCAATTTTTCTATCACATTTTATCATTACAGATTCGCACAGTTAGCATCTTACAGGATTCTTCTCCTTCTGTAAGTGATTTTTCAAAAATCCTTTCATCTTAACACTGGAAAAAATATGCTTTTTAGCAGTTACTTGTAGCTATTGTTTATCATTTATGTTAATTTAACAGAATTATTTTATACTATAATTATTACTTAGTTGTTAAACTTATTACTTTTAGTTCCTAGTTTATGGAGACCATAAATGTTACTGTAATTCTAAATTAAATATAATGATGCACTTTAAAGAGTGACCTCCTGCCCTGGTGAGTACATTTCTTGACTGGTCTATTGAAACTGAAAAGGATGAAAAAAGGGGGGAAAGACTTCCATCTAGAAGAGCAATTAAATAAATGCAGGAAAAGGGATGATGGATAGGCAGTAGGGAGACTATGATTTCATGTATGTAGTGACAGCTAAGATATAACCCATAAGTAAACTCAATACATGAGAAGGCTTTTCATGGCTGAAATATTACTTCAGTATCTAGAAACTTTTCCTTTTTTCTTTTTCTTCGTGTATATAATAAATGTGGCTTTTGCATGCCTTTTGTGCCTTTGTGGGAGGACAGCAGAGCAGCTTTCCAGTAGGATAGAGACTAATATTGTTACTGGTCTGTAGGCACAAAGGAAAAGAATGTTTGCAGGTAGGTTTACTTGGGACATGCCAGGTCAGTATAAAACAAGCTTTAATACCTACCTGTGAAACCCTGCTCTGTTTCTGCAACTCAGAAAAGTTCAACAGAAGAGATTTCTTATCTTTTCCTAATTCTGGACTGACTCAAGTTGGAAAATAAAGGATAGTGCTCAGAAATAGAAAGAGCAGAGATGTAGAAAGACTGGAACATATCTGGAAAACATGCTTCCCTCTCTTCCATCTGTCACCACAGCCATCTCCGCCAGAACATCCGCAGCCTGACTCCACGACAACTGCCTCTTTGGATCCGCCTTTGTCCTGCCCGCACAACAGCAACAGGACAGCAACAGAAGATGGCACATGCCTGTAATTCAATAGGCACTTGGCAGGGCCTCCTCGTCCCTTCTGGCAAAAGATTAATGCGCTCCCAGCCATTTCTGGGTTTCCTGTGCCACTTGGGTCAGCAACGCTTACGGTCAGCCGCAAGGAATTCTTGGCAGGGGCAAAGCCCGGATCCCAAGCTGTGAGATGCGCCTGTGTCCAAGAGCAGCTGGGTCTGGTCGGTCTCTGAGCCAGAGGCTGGGCTGTCAGCATGCATGTCTGTGCATGTGTGAGAGAGACGCTGGGGAGAAAAATAAAAAAAAAAGAAAAAAAATCGTAGTCTGCAACACCACTCCATAAGCATGATTTAGTTGGTGGTATGCAAAAATCATTGGATTTATGCTTTATAGAGAAAATTGTCCTTGGTGCCAGCTTATCACATGCCTCCATCTGTGGGAAGTTCACATCAGATGCAGGAGTGGTATGAATAAAAAAACCTACTGGCTATTTTCATAGTGTGTACCCCTGGCCCCTCCCTGGCATTTCTCTGCAGATCTAGGTTCCAGCTGCCTCTAGAGCCATGTTTTGAGTTGTGTCTTATTTTTGGTTCATTTATCCAGAAGATGCTTTTATGTTCCCAAAGGCTTGAACTGCATTGACTGCAATTTCTGTTGTGCTGGTTAGTTGTTACACAGCATTAGAAAATCCATGCTTGGCAAGAAGAAAAGGAGATGAAAAATGACTGCATAAGACAGAGGAGCAAAGGTCTAAGTGCTGGACGTTATCCTGAAAAACAGTGTTTTGTTAATAAATATGTTTGTTTGCCAAGAGTGGCAGACCTTTGGAATATCCATGCTGTGTGAAATCTCTTTTAACCTAAAAAAAGCACAGAATCGTTAAGGTTGGAAAAGAGCTTTAAGATCATCAAGTCCAACCATCAACCCAACACCACCATGTCCACTAAACCATGTCCTCAAGCGCCACGTCTACACATTTTTTGAACAATTCCAGTGATGGTGACTCCACCACCTCCCTGGGCAGCCTGTTCCAATGTTTGGCCACTCTCTCAGTAAAGAAATTTTTCCTAAGATCTACTGTAAACCTCCCCTGGAATGCAAAATCACTACGATGCTTTGCCACATGGACAGAAAATGTCCACCCGAGGATCATCTGGGGGCCAAATCCTTTCCCTCTAAGTCAATAAGCACTCAGAGCTTTTGAGGATATTTTGCCAGG
>NW_010561379.1:80959-88357 GCF_000687285.1 Phaethon lepturus | reverse complement strand
ATGCTGGTCACATTGGTATCCCTGTGTTCAGAGTAGAATTTATTATATGTCTATCTTATGGGAAAATTATTTAAATCTGAAAATAAAATGCTGCAGGAAGAATTTCCTCACAGTGAAAGAAGACCACAATATGGCAGAGGACAGAACTCACTTTTATCTGAGCTTACAAAAATCTATGCTTCAACTGAAGCAAGCGATAATATATTAAATATGAAACTCTGTATTGAATGCTTTTTCCCCTTCTGATATTGGTTCTGAATTTCTTTCTGTAGCCTGCTGATGGCTATCGAGAGCTTGACGCAGATATGTAAAGTGGGATACTTTCTCCCTTTCTAACGGACTTGGGAAACATTTGCAGTTATCTGGTGCACACCATTTTTTTTTTCTGCTGGGCTGACATCAGCAGCACAAATACGGGTTCACAGTATCACAGGAAGAAAGAGGTGATAGCAGAGAGCTGATTACCCGGGAGAAGTTTTCTTTCTAATAGAAACAATACTCCAAAAAAATCTTTGGTACTAAAGTGATTATTCAGTGCTTGACGAGTGATGCTGGTTGGAAATAAAAAGGATTTTTTAATTATAAAACCCATTCTACATTTCCCAGTTGTCACAGTATCAGCATCAAAGCCCTTAATGATTTGTAGGTACCAGATTTAAAAAAAGATGTTCACTGTGTGTCAGCACCTATGCAAAGTCTCTCCTTGCACAGTGGGATCTTCTTTCCAAAGTGTCAAGAAAGTGCCAAAGAGCCAAAGTAATCAGGCTCCATAAATACTAACATAATAAAGACAGTTGCAAATTGGCAACTGAATCTCCCAAGTGACAACTTCTTGGCCATTATAAAGTGACTGTTGTGGAAAATGCTCCATTTTAAAGAAACTCCATCTTATTACCTATGCTGAGAAGAGATGCATTTTCCATTTGCATCAAGCAAATACTGCCGCCCTAACATCAGGGATGAGGGAAAGGCAGAAGTCTGTGACCTGCGCGGAGCTATGGTGTGACACTCACCGGGCACAGACAACCTAGCACATGCGAGATGCAGTCATATGTGCAACACGCTGAGCAGAGGAATACCAACAGCTCAGCCTTGTAGTCTTACTCCCAGCTTACTCCCACCTCTCCCAAGGCAACAGCGCTAAGACCAGTCCTAGCTGCTACGGTAGGTGCCTTCAAAACACAAGAAGTAATTGCTGTGTGTGAGAATGGTTGCTCAACTCTTTTTAACATATAGGTCATTCATTTTTATGGGAGAATAAATGCAGCAGACAGTACAAGTAGGCTTGGAAAGAGATTGAAAAATACAGCCTTGAGACTTTTGGGAAAAGATTCATTGAGTTTTGACAGTATAGAGAGATAATGCAAACTGCCCAGAGGTCTGAGCTATGGCCAAAATTAAATTAATATGATGTTGCTTGTCTAGTCCCATGGGGAGAATTGTCTGCACCTGAGAACCAGTATGGCCTGTTCCCAAGTGAGTCAGAACTGGCGAGAACAGAGGATATTGCCCTAGGCCTCAGGCCAAGATGTTCCCTTGACCGTCTATGGGCTCCCCTGTAATGGAACAAAGAAGGCTGCCTGGATGTCAGCAGGTCCATTCCTACCACTGAGCCACGCCATGCCAATCTGACCACACACAATCTCAGGGAAAGCAAGGAAAGCTTATTGTTTTTCACGTCATATCAACCCCATCCTTCTTCCATATGATTAGGATTTACTGTATTACCGATTTACCGATTTACCATAAGGCTGGAATGGTGCAGACAGTAATACATGGGAAAAGAAAATGCAGCACTACTGTAATAGTTTGTGAGGTACAGATGACCTCTTTTACACTTTTCTCTGTCAAATAATCATAATATGGTGCAACTTTTTTTTTTCCCATTGAAAGTTTCAACTGACTTTTAATATTTTGTAACAATTCCCCAGCAAGATCTTTTTTCAGCATGCTTTCTGCAAACCTGTATGTGTAATCCCTGTCAACTGGAAAACAAACCTAAATATCACTGACACCTCATCACATCTCTCTCTCCCTCTCCCACCATGGACAAAGTACCAACAAGTACGAAGTGTTCTTATTTCCTCTATATTGAGACATCACTTAAGTAAAATACATCCAAAATAAATGTTAGGTCCAAAACTCACAAAGACAAGACCACTGAGGGAGCTTGCGATTACAGATTTGCTGGAGAGAAAAGAAAAAAATGCTTCTTGGGGACACCACACCAGTCACCCACACAATGTGAGACAGATTCCTTCACTTGTCCTAAACTGGAGATGTCTCACCCAGGTTGCCCACCCATCCTCAACCCTTGCAGCACCGAGCACCCAGAGAGGACACCTACTAGCCTTGCCCTATTTGTTCTTGGTTTCAGGCTCTCTGTGGACCAGTCAGACAGGGACAGGGCAGCTCATGTTGGTCTTCAGCAGCTCTTCTGCTGAAGAAATGATCTTTTATGGTGTGACTTAGATGGTCTGGCTGGGTACGAGAATTAATATTTAATAAAGAAAAAATCCAGTAAAAAGTGGAAATATCTTTCATTTTGTTTTTAATATAAAACTAGCTGCACTATACCTTGAAAAATCATCAGGCAGACAACACCAAACCCACCACTTCCATTTGAATGTGCAGCATTACAGAGACCAACACAGCTCCTCTGTTCTCCAGTAGTAAGAAAAGTATATAAAAGCCTTCTTTTCTGCTGGTAAACCACCCACCCATCAGTTTTATTTACATCTAAAACCCAGTAATCATATAATTCCTTTCAGCCTGTTCCCATATTACAGAAACAATGGTCCAGAACCAAGTAATGGAGTAATAATTCAATCTCAGCGCTTGGATGCTGCCCATGAGCAACGTAAAGAGCGATGATCACTGCCGTGACTGAACTGCATCTGGGCATGCAGTGTGGGGCTCTGCACTATCCTGCACACGGAGCTGCTGCTCGGGTATTTGTGAACTCGTCTGGCTATTTTAACCGGCTTGTGCTGCGAAGGAATGCTGGGGCGGCACACAAATGATGTGAAGAGCACAAGAACATTTGGAGAGCATTATTCTGGCCCAGTATGATGAATTGCACAGTCTCTCTCCAGCGGCTGTGTGCTTTCAGTTGAAATGGCATTTATCAGCTCTAGCGTAGCTGAGAGCTAGAGGAAACAGGGTAGATGGCGGCTCCACATACCACAGCAAGATCGCAGTCGGTCCGATATGGATGGGGGTTATTCAGAGGAGATAACATCTTTGGGAGCAAGCACCCGACTGTAGGTTGCATTTGTAATGTTCTGTAGAGGCAACAAAAGGATGAAAAAGTTTCAAGGTTTGCGAAAAAAAGCCTGCAACTAAAAAAGTCTACCCTGAAGAAAGCTTGATTTGTAACTTCTGCACAATTCTCCTGTTACTTATTTTCCACTGAGTACTGCACATGACGGAATGACTTCACCCTGCTAAAACAAGTGTACAGTGAATGTTGAAGTTCAGACAGGGAAAGTTCAAATGGTTGGGAGCAGAAGCACTTGGTCCAGGGGAGAAGTGAAGGTTGACCAGAGCAATTCCACACTGGACACAACAAAGTTCGAAGAGCTGAAGAGCCGGTACATGGCATTAATGCCATTTTAATGGCATTGAAAGCCATTGGCTGAAAAATAGAGTTTATATCCACAGATGAAGCTGGCATAGTATGGGCACATGCTAAAGCATAGGATTGCTTTTATAAGCTATGGAGAAAATACCTTAAGTAGTTGCATGAAGCTTAAGGCAGCAATAATTCAGGATGAATGGGGTTGCAACTAGTATTATAGAGAATAGAGGCAGGAGTTGATGTTCTTAAAGCAGGTGTCAGCACTTTAGATTTGGAGTGTTTCTGGGAAAATTATTCCAAATGGAAGTGGCCATTGTCATTGAGGTTAGAGAAAAACAGTTACGGAGAAACCCAAGCATATGAGTGTGGGAGTGTGGTGTAGCCATCAGCTAGGTACCAGGCTGAAAGAACCACGTGATCAATGGTCCAGAAAAGACAAACAAAGTTATATAGATCAAAAGCAGTTTCCCTTTTCTACCAGAGAGGTAGGCAAATGAGGGGAAAACGGATGAAAAAAAGTTGCTATATCAGACCACCTCGGGTACAAGAAAAAGGCAAAATTTTATTGTAATTGCAAAGGTATGTTTTACCCATAAAAGTTGCTATATCAGACCACCTCGGGTACAAAAAAAAGGCAAAATTTTATTGCAATTGCAAAGGTATGTTTTACCCATCAAAATGTTAGTCCACTGTTTATTTAAAATTCAGAGACTCATGAGTGATAAAAAAGAGCAACACTAAATGAGAGATATGTGTGTGTATATATGTGTGTGTGAAGAAACATACATACACACATAGGCAGTGTTTACTTATATATACTGCTTCCTTAGGGAAAGCTCCTTTGAGAACCATCTGTTGCCTGAACTCTGACGATGCTCTGGCTGAGGTCTCATCAGTGACAATAAATCCATCCTCATCCACATCCAATCTTGTCACTGAGTAGAGGATTATGATAACTGATGACCCTCAGGTTAGCATCTAGCTCCTAGTGGACAGGTAGTTTGTTTTCTCCATTAGATCTGTGGCTCACTAGAAGAACAGCTTTCAAGCACACATTTTCTATGTAGCAGAGATAATTCAACATCTTTTGTTCTGAAGTATTCCAGAAAATTTCACAGACTGTATAAGCTACATGCATTGAATTTTGTCAGATTACACTGCCACAAATCTACAGTTACTCCATTGATTTCAGTAAAATTAAACACGTCTGGAACATGTATACATACTCTGTAGCTTTTATGCTTTTCACTTGAGAGTATTGTGAGGTTTTTGCACATAATTTCTTTAAGGGAATTCCTAAGCATGTCATAAATCTTTCTCATAAACAAGTATATAGGGCGAACAAACTCCACAGCTAATTGGTATATATGCCAGCATTGATACTAAATTTTTCTGAGAAATATGTATAGGGGTTTTATTAGTAAAATATTACAGGAACAACTCAGCCCAGGTACTTTAGGAATTTACTAAGATCACATAAAATGTATTTTGTTTCCTTCAAACATGTAAGACCTGATCTGTAGCCAGTTATGTCAATAGGATTTTTTCCACTGACCATATTGGTACAGAAGTTGCATGAGACGTTGGCCTCAGAAGTAAAACTGGCTCAAGAACCTCCTCTCCATACGAATCTCTTTTTTCTTTCTATTTGTTCCCATCTTCACACTTCAATTTATGATCCCATCAGTTACAGGAAAACGTCTGTGGTTTGGGAGCAATTACATCTGAAGGGGGTTTGGCTGCTGAAGCTGTCATAGGGGAACCATGGCTGGAGTTTCAGCCTTGTGAAACAGTTACTGAACCCTCTGTACAATGTGAGGAGGAAAGGTCGCATCTGAACAGCCTGGTACCCTCCATCTGGCAGCAGCCAGGGTTTGAGGGAAACGAGAGGCATGGGTGAACCCAAAGCAGGCAGCAAAAGAGAGGGGAGGGGATTTGTTGGAAGGGGATTTCTGCTGGAGGCCATCCCGCGACATGAGAGACACCGGGAGGGGAAAGGAGCCTGGCGGTCACGGTCTCCTGGCTGAGGACACCAGATGCACAACTGCCAGGAGCCTATTAAATATTGAAGAGCGAGCATTCATCAGGCAGGGGAAAGGCAACATATTGATTGACTCATTTTGTTGCTCCAAGGAGAAAGGTTTTGTGATATGACTTGCAAAAACAATATGCTTTTCTCTACTCCTGTTTACAGCCAAGGAAAGTCACAGAAGGAGGCTCTAATGCAAGCGCGGAGCCACGAAAGCTGCCGCGTGGGTATTGATCCCAGTGCCGGCATTGCACTGGGTGTCAGTGACTTTCCTAGCTCCTTACAGATTGCTTTTGGCAGCTCCAGCGATGTCGAGCGCTCACTGCATGCAAACAACAGCTTTGACATTCACTTGGGAGCTGTAAATGGCCTGTTGTTAATACCATAACATCTGCATGGCACACATAGGCTCTGTATACCTTTTTTTCCCCCCTCCTTAGGATGCTGTAGAGACCAAGGAATTCTTTTGCAAGGAGAAACTAGGTCCCATGATTATACTTCATGTCCTTGGGTGTCTAAGCAACTGTTTGCTGTGATTAGACCTTGACCCTGAGGAAGGTTCACAACCTATTCTTGGAGGAATGTTTTATTCCAAAGCATTCTGTTCAATCAAGGAGCTTTTCATTTTGCTAGAAATAACATCTTTCATTGCCAGTTGGTCAGTAAATGAATTATAACAAAAATATAGTTATAGTATGCCAGTAACAAAGGTTGAATCTGTTATCAAATTATACCACTTAAGAATAGTAATTTTTATGGAGTTGCAATAAATAATAAGTACTGTTTTACTGGATGTCTTCTGTTTCTAGCAGTAGCAGAGTAATTCATTTTTTAACAGAATCCAGAATTTAATGAAAACCACACTCCAGCTTATACTCATCCCATCGGTTAATAAGTGTTTTCCTACTTGCTTCCAAACTTCAGATTTACAAAATGTTTCCTTCATTTTCTGTACCTACACCCTCACATTCAAACACAGTGGTTTTCTTCTATTCTTTGTGCACCTAAATTATAGACCTTTCTTTTTTTGACCAAACGTTTGTGCGCTGTCTTGTACCCTTCAATTGAAAATCCACGTTGTGTACGTGGATCCTCTTGGTTTTTTCTCTCCCTGACTAAGAAAAATCAACAGCCTCTATGCCTGGTGCAGGCCACTTTGAAAATGCAGTTCAAAAGCTTCCTGTTTTTCTTAAATGCCCTTTTGTCCTTTCTGAATGGCTCTTAACATTTTAATTTTTTTTTTCCTTTCTGCTGAAAGAAAAAAACTGAAATTCTTCAATTAATTCTGCCAAAAATACTTCTGATATGGATAAATAATCTCTGTGGCAGTGAAGTTTGTTTACTTCCCATAACCATTTTAATTTCTGAGAAGGTCAGACCTATGACCAGGCTAATCTAGTCAGGATCCAGGTGGTAAAGGACGGCACATCGTCTAGTAGGTGAGAGGGAAGAAGAGCTCACGTTTTTATGTAGTGAAATGTTCCTCACTTATTACCCAGGAGCGACCTGAGATTTCTCAACACCTTTCCCATCACCACCTCTCCAAGTGACGGTGCTTTGCCAGTGATGGCTTTCACAGCCATTAAAAGCAAGCTCAAGGCTGAGGTGGTGAGTGGGCTCTCATGCATGTGCAACCATGAACCCAGATTTTCGGTTTCAGTGTAGTAAGTGTGGGGAGAGGGAAGCAATGGATCGTGTGAAAATTAAGTCTATTTAAGGCCACATTAACTCATTCATAGGCCCCAAGGATCTCCCAGACAAGGGAGAAACAGCTAGGAAGTGCTGGCTT